>NC_092814.1:221555300-221652800 GCF_023375885.2 Dermacentor andersoni | reverse complement strand
CATTACAGCCGTCTTGCTTCGGGACCCACTTTACCCGCCACAGTGGCAGGCTCTCGCTTCACTTTCGGGAAGAGCAACTCAGTGAATAGCTCCACCGGCTGCACACGAAGTGGGGTCCGCCAACTTGTTTGCACGTGCCGTGCCTCAGGAATGTGGTATCCGTGTTTCTGCGCTCCTTAATTAGCTGTGGTGCGATTCGATGTGGTCTAAGTGAACTCGAAGTAGGCTCAGGAAACGGTCCCGTATCTAACAGCTCGATCTCGCCCCGGAAGTTCGGAATGGCCGGTGAACTCAATTCGCTGGCCATGAGGAACGCTGAAAGAACCTGCAGGGTATTAGCGTCGAGCCTCGTTTGACGAACTTCGGGATCCTGGGCCCTGGAGAACATACGTCAAACAAACAAAACAACACAGCGCTGCACCACGTGTAAGCGCAGGCTCTTCACCCCTGACTCGCCAGGCTATTACTGAGTCAAAATGAACCCTGATCTTTTATTTCCCCAATTTTGACAAAGCAGTTCCAACCACCCCTCCAAACCGCTATCCATGTCTCCTTGAATGCCGACAGGACCAGAGTGTCATTGTTGTAGCAAAACAATGGGTCGTTGCCGTTGCAAACAAACAATGAAAACAGCCGAACATAACTTAAGTGGCCTAACTACTCGAACAGCATGTTTCCAACCTATCGCAGTGGCGTACTTATCGCACTTATTGGTGCCACTGAACAGTCTGGTCAACTTCACAAGTACGTAATCACAAGCGCGCTAGCCTTGTGGTCACTAATCAGAACGCGTACTTGCGTAGTAGGCAAACGTTTCATTACGCTTACTCACGTTTCTTCCTTTAGTCCCCACAGGACACGTAACCTAAACGAACAATTAAACTTGCGGGACTTAGCACTCCGCAGAACCCTTAAAATAATGCGTCTTCTAATAGCTAGTTGAATGCACGCTCACTAAAGAAGTCAGAACACGGCTGCCCTCAACACACACGAGCAACCTAGTCATAAATCTGCTTCCTTCCGTCCGCACAGGACACGCGCTAATGGAACTAAGAACGCTTCTCAGTGCAAATGATGCACTTGCTGAAAACCTACGCGGTTAACCTTAGAAAATAAAAAAACGCATAAAAAAAAGAAGGTTAACTAAAACACACGCACGTTACCATAGGCCTCTCAACGATAACCTTGACACTCAGGTTACTCACACACAAAAAAAGAAAGCCTATCTACTTATTAATGAACACCTCGCGAAACTACACGTTTACTTAAAACGCGTCTTTCAAATCTCGAGCTTCTCAAACAAAACATAAACAGAGCTCATACCTTACATATTGAAAGAAACTTAAATCGCGAAAATTATCCGAGTGCTCAAAAATAAAACAAAACAACATGCTTTACTTCCACGGAAGCTTTCTTGGCCTCCCGTTCCAAACGCTTACGACTGACTTAGGTTCTTGAGCCGTACCCGAGGTGGTCCCGGTTTGAAAGCTATTCTGGGTACCGAGGAACCACAAAAGGGCTGACTCACTATCAGCTCCCCCAAGACGTTACAATCCCCTGCCAATTTCCGTCCTGGCGCCCCTCTTTCATTCCTAACTCGATTGACCGCGTCGCTACTCCCCACCTGGTCTGGTCTCGCCACCTTGCGCTTCCTTGTACTGCACGCTAAGCTTCGAAAAGAACGACGGAACGACGAGGAATTTAACTGCCCCGTGCCCTTTGTCCGCGTCCGTGCAGAACATGCTTCTCGGTCCCCCTTTGACCTGTGGCTCGAACGTGTTTGATGCGTCAACATCGTCAATGACGACCTTACCTTTCTTCTCCTCGCGCCCTGCCCTTTTGGATCTCTCGCCGTCTTTGGCGGCGCTACATTAGTCACCTCATTCCTATCTTTAGGGCGCTTCTTTCTGTGGCGCTTTCGCTGGGACTTCCCTTTTATGCCGTCCTCTGGCGCCTCGTGCTGGCCGTTACACATTTCATCAGCCCGGACCAGTGTCTTACCCGCACAGTCTGAGTGATTAATAACTAAATCACCCCTCTCTAGGCTATCTAGACTGGCGGAGAGCTGCACCGATCCCTGAAAAATGCAGTTGTTCTCTCGTGAGCTACGGAGCTCGCCATTCCGAGAACTACTCTCAACTGCATCGTCCAGCTGGCACTTCACTTCGGCACGCAGATCTGACCTGACATGGGTGCTCGCGTCTATCGGGTCAGCAGTACTCTTTACTTCGCTAACTACCTCGCTAACGTTACATGCGACGCACACGCGTGGTGACTGTGCCAATTTGTTCGCAGCTGGCCTAGCTGTCTCTACATTCATCTGTTGGCACAGCACCTCGTCGCTCTCCCTGCGGCCTTTAACGGCCTCTGTTGCCACTAAGGCATCGTTAGCAGCTAACCTTTTCCCTTCACTTATGAATGTGCAGCCAATCTCACAGGCACTACTCTTCTCGTCGGATTTTGGCGAAAATCCACTAGACACTTCCTCATTCTTGTGCTCTGTACTGTCTACAGAATTTTCAGACAGGCGTTGCCTTTGTGCCATTAACTGATCAAAATATTGTATCTCTTTTAACAATGCTGCCTTCTCTCTCTCGTACTTTTGCTCACGCTCACACTTACATTCTTGATACTCACGTTCGCGTTCATTCTCACGTTCGTGACGCTCACACCTAAGAGTAAGTTCTTGAAGCTCACGCTTCCGTTCATTTTCGCGTTCTTGACGCTTACGCTCACTCTTACGTTCACGACGCTCACGCACACGTTCACGACGCTCACGCTCCCGTGTTTCTTGTATCACCTCCCAAGCAAGCTCAATGCTGTTGTCATCATTGCCACTATCTTCAATCGCCTTTATGATAGCTGGCGTTTTCATCTGTTCGTCCGCCTCAACTCCCAAATCGCCGCACACCAACAACAAGTCTAACCTCGTCAACCTTCTAAGATCCATGGCAGCTGCCCCGACTGGTGGTTAGAACTGTTTTCCTTAATTAATTTCTGCAAGCACACAATGCAACAAATTCCCGATTCCCAGAACTATCAAAATGAACACACAACATTTGAGTCTGGCGAATCAAAAGGAAGAAAACCACGCGCTCACTTACGGTTGCAGCACCCTGCCATCTGGTTCATCGGTCCGTTGTTCCCGGTTCCTCAGGACTCCCTGCGTCGAAGGCTCGCTCTTTTTCGCTACTCCCAGTTCCTTAGGACCTCTTTCGACGAAGGCTCTCTCTTCTTCGCTCTTCTCGGTGGCTCGCGACTCCTTTGGACGAAGGCTCTCTTTCGCTGTTCCGGGTTCCTCAGGATTTCTCTCGACGAAGATTGATCCGTAGCGCTGCCACCAGTTAATGCATTTGGAGGCGATCCCACCACTAGCAACCAGTTGTAGGAGTTGAGGAGGACGTCGGGATGAAAAAACTTGGGAGGTTTATTTACATTATTTACAGTGAGAGTCAATGAACAGTCTTAAAAGTCATTACGGGCCGGCAGCAACTCGGACGCTGTGGCCCGTCGCAAGAAGTTCGAGAGAGATGAATCCAGGAATGTTCTAGGAATGCTGTGCTGCTCCCGGTCTGCGTCTTTTAAGCCCTTCTGTGTCTCGAAAACACGTCACGTTCGGCCAATGGGAGAGCCCGCTCAGGTGACGCCATTTTCGGCCAATGGTAGGCGCCCGTGCGATGGAGTCACACCCGGCGAAAAGAGTCGCTGCTTGGTGTTTGTCCGAGGGCTTTCTTCTTACTGCGGTCTTGCCTTGCTGACTTGCAATGCGCCGTCTCAATAGATGGATGGGGGCGACGCCGCCAGGTTGTCACGGCGCATTACAGCCGTCTTGCTTCGGGACCCACTTTACCCGCCACAGTGCCAGGCTCTCGCTTCACTTTCGGGAAGAGCCACGCAGTGAATAGCTCCACCGGCTGCACACGAAGTGGGGTCCGCCAACTTGTTTGCACGTGCCGTGCCTCAGGAATGTGGTATCCGTGTTTCTGCGCTCCTTAATTAGCTGTGGTGCGATTCGATGTGGTCTAAGTGAACTCGAATTAGGCTCAGGAAACGGTCCCGTATCTAACAATAGTTAGCTCCAGAAAACAAGGTCACTGCCGGCTCTAGCCTTAAAGGCTAATGAAAGATATCTCGTCGAGGTGGTGATCGTTACATAAGAAAGTAATTGCCTCAAAAGACTCCGTTCTTTGCACCCAATACTAAAATCCGCCAGTTTTACATCGTAATGGACTCATCCCACATGTGTCCGTAAACCTGAAGGTGCGTCACAAAATATTTGTCTGTCACAATAGGTAGGCTCAAGTGCGTCTTCCTAATTTTTTTTCATCCTTATCATTCGTGCCTGCGGTCAAGCTTGTTTAGCATGATATTCCTTGCATGGTTGCAGACAGGGTGCGTGCAACTGGTGAACAACCTTTCAGTTGTCTCCTTATAGACGTAACAAAAAGACGAAGAGAGATAGAGAGAGGAAGACGAGCGGCAACCTAAATTAATGCTTACGCAAGCGTCAGTACTCCTATCGGTAGTATTTTTAAACTTGTGTTTAGATATTTTCGAGCGTTCCTCTTAAAAAAAAAAACAACTTTTCGTGGGGGGTCACGGAGACATGAAGTGCAGGTTATTCATCGTAAAATTTACTTCTCTGTACTTAATAAAATTGACACTATGTAAAGGGACACACAAACACACACGCACACGTGCACGCACGCACGCACGCGCACAAAATATAACACAATACAATACAATACAATACAATACAATACAATGCACTGTTTGTGGAACTCCAGAAGCGTACTTTATCGGTTGCCCAAGATATATGGGAGAGAATGAACAACTGGGTAAGAAACTGCTGTGGAAGAAACTGCAAATGAAGCCGATTACAGGGCAGGTATAGTTTTTAGCGCTTCATTTCATTTCCAATTCCTCTTATCATGCTTAGTGCCGAGTGACTGGTTTAACGAATATGGCAGTCGGCGGCAAGCTAGCCAATGACGAATGGCGAGAAAACTGCTAAATCAAACAGAGCGTTACAATATGGCCCGAGGTATTAACTACGTAAAATTTACAGGCTCCCCGTGTAAAGATGAAATATTACTGCGACAGCGTTTGTTTACTGGCGGTGTTATACACGAATGGATATACGAACCTCTGACGGCGGTGCTATTGCCTTGCCAGCGGCAGTGTATACTGCTATAGTAGACGATACAATTCACAGCCCCGGCCTAACGCTATGTTTTAATTCTTGCATGCCACCGTTGGCAACCATCTCTATGCATCTATATCCTCACGGGTCCCTTATGAATGGCTTGCTGAACGCAGGCTCTATTTCATTGTGCAAGAGCGAGCGGGGAGTGGGAATACGTCCCTCACTCGCAGTCCTTGCTTCATTAAGCTTCATCAGGGCCGCAATTTTGTAGCGATCCTTGTTATGCTATTCCTTTTCGCGCCTTTCTCGCTTCGTCAGTGGTCAGAGCGACGAGCCGCCCATGTCATCAATGAGATTAGCCGGCCGGGAGCGGTGAATGATAAGATTGGCATTGAATCTACCGGAAGACATCGCTATTAAATCACAGCCCGACATGGTATATTGGGCACCTTCGAGCTTTCTCAGATGAATTTCCGCCGTCGCCGTCGCCGTGATGTTCCGTATGAAGGTAAATCACTATGACATTGCGGCTCCGCACCGTATGGTATGCTATGGTGCGAGCGAAAGCTTGCTAGGGTGAGCCGAGAAGTATGGTGGCTTGATGCGGCTATGTCTACGCGCGCTCGCAGGGCACGAAGGGGGAGGGGTTGTGCAGCCTCTTTTTGCGCGCGCAAGCGCGAGAATGAGAAGATGGGCGCACGTTAACAGGGGTGAGGGGAAGGCGCAGGTGAGTGCGCATTTCCTCTTCTACTTTAGCTGCGGTCGCTGAGCGCGACCACGCGCGTTTTGGATGCAATCCGAGTTTGGTTCGAAGGATAGCCGGCTGGATATAGCTGATGGCTTCGTGTGCGCTGTGCCCTCGCGCACCTATAGTTCATGTTGGAGCGAGGGGCAGAACGAAGAGGAGTTCACTCACCGCTGCTGCCGCTCTTCATCACGCTAGCGCTCTGACAGCCAGTCTCCGCGGTCATGGAGTGAGATGTGTTCGTGTTTGCCTCTGCGCGCGTGACAGCGTGCTTGGTAATTTAGTTAGTAAGTGAATGTTTACAGCACTTTATGCAGCTGATAAAACGATTACCCTTACTTCGTATAGCTGTCTTATAATTTGCTATCGCAATCAATGCTTTGCCTTTTGGGCGGAACTGCGGCTTTTCTTAAAATAAATAAAAGCAGTGGCTCTTTAGAACCGCTCATCCAAAAATATCGGATACACAAGCCTGAAAAAGAATAGAAACAAAGAGAATCGAGAAGAAAATATCAATTACCACTTTTCTGCAGAGGAAATGGGGGACAGCAAATACAGATATCTTATTCTTTCCATTAACATACATAATCGTTCGCATGGTGACAAGAAAACGTTCTGGCCGGTTGCTTTTCTCTATCAGTATACGTGCCTGAAATCACGATTTTTTCTGCTGCTGGTCACAGAGGTAGTGTGTTCGATTCCCGGCCACGACGGCCGGATTTCTATGAAGGTGGGATATAAAAGACGCTCCTGTAACATGCTTCGGGCGCTTGTTAATGAGTCCACGGTAGTAGAAATAAATACAATCCGACCCTCCTCCTCCCCTCCCCCCCCCCCCCCACACACACACTACAGTGTCTCTCAGAGCCAGTGAGTTGCATTGGGACTTTGAACGCTATGATTTCACTTTGGATTTTATCACGATTGGCCGGAGCCTCGTCTTAAAAAAAATATTGATGAAATTGACGAGCCATACCACTCGGTCAATGTGGATGACCAGCGAAGCTGTAGCACGTCATACAGGGTTAGACAAGAATACATGCACTTATTTTGATCATTTGGTTACAGTAGGGACGATAGGTTTGTGATTACTGTGACATACACTGATTGGTTCGATTACAACTTTAGACAGAATCTTGGCCAAAGTTAAATCTATACACGACCGTTGTTAGTGGTTGAGTGACTTGGATTGGTGTCGCACTTCAAACCAAACGCTTCCAGCACAAACTGAGTGAGCCATTTCTTGTCTGGTTTTGAAATGTCCACACTGAAGTCTACAACGATGGTCAGGAGTATTGTCATCACGGCTAACCCATGCAAAGTGCGTGGTCATGAATTTATCGATATCACACTTGGTTGTGCCTGGAGATACATACACAGTGGATATAGCAATTTTGTCTTTCGTTTGTACGGCACAGACATCCCGCAGTTGGTGGCGTTGTCCTCTTGTGAGTAAAGGGTCTATGATTGTACATACATTTTGTCCTTTGCGTATACGGCAACACCTCCTGCTGGTGAGTCCATGTGCTGTTCACACACAATTCCAGCATACCCATCGACTTGAAACAATGCCTCCTGATTTTTTTATTTCATTTCGCAATATCTATTATTATTATTATTATTATTAATAGGGGGTGGAGTGTCTAGAGCCTGCTTCACCTCGGCCGTTGTTCGGCCCGGTATCGCACTATCTCCGGGATCGGCTCACGCTCTCCTTCTTTAATGTTGACGCACGGACACGAAATATACATGCACCCTAGCCATACACGGCTTTGCTGTAAAACTTCTAAAAAAGTCGCTTTGACAATAGGCATCCCAGTGTGGGGGAAAAAATAAACAGTGTAAATATTATGCGGATCCGACGCACTGTAAGAACCAGGTGACACGTAGCTTTTTTTGACGTAGATGGTTGCGTTGAATTTGACATGTGTTGCCGTTATGTGAAGTTACATTAATGCAGATACTGTTTCGTGCCGTTCGCGCAAAGAATACGATCGAGCCAAGTGTCAGTCAACACAGAACCCCGTTGCTTTATTTGCTCAACTATTTATGCGTTGTGGGTAGATACTACGCTATGTTATGCAGATAGTATGCTTACGTTATGTAGATGCATATGTTCAAGTGATGCATGTGATGGCACCGCTTCTGTTGAAAGCAATACACCAGAACGAATCAGGCTGACTTTCTTTTTTTTTTTTTTTTTAAATTCGAAAGCATGCCCTTAGGCATAATATTTAGACTTTCTTTCTTTCTTTAGACTTTCTTTAGACTTTCTTAGGCATAATAAGACTTTCTTTTATTTGACAGAAAGTGAACCACTGTCTCCGCTTTATACATTTGGGCTATCTATACCCGTGACGGCTTCCATCCGTCTGCCATTCTCAAAATTTCCGAGGAATAACTTTCTAAATTATGAAAGACAAAGTGTGAGCAAATTAGGTGGTAGAAGAGTGGTTGGGTATGCGTGGTTCAGAATTTGGTGCCAAATTCCCACTGCCGAAGCGACGTCCAACGGTGGACGCCGGACGCCGTACGCCGACGCTGGACTTTCTGCGACATGGGGCTCCCGCGTGAAAATGTATACATCGCTGTGCAAAGATTAAGAGGAAGCTTTAGCTCGGGCCCAATTCCGAGGCCGCCTATTAAACTACACGTTAAACGCAGAAACGCTTTTCTGAGACCACTGAGCCGATCTTAAAGAAATTTGTTGCATTTGCGAGAGAAAGTTAAATTATAGTGACTGTTTGAAGTGGGATTTCGATTTACCTGAGTTCTTTTAAAAGGACTTTTCAGAAGTTGATCAGTCTGAAAAAACAAATCATGAGCCATTCCACGATGTGAAGGTGGTTGACCAGCGAAGCTGCTTAGTACATGACACGGAGGTGACACGTAATTTTGAACAAAGGTACCAACTCATTTATTGTCTTGATGGGTGGTCATCGTGATGAAAGGTACGCGCACTCGTTTATTGTCTTGATCGGAGGTCATTATTTCACTCGCAACTGCAATCACATTCTTTGATGATGACAAATCGATGCACGTACGCCGCTGGGTGGTTGGTTGGGCCGGATCGGTGTGGCATGGCAAGGGTTCTGTCTGCAACACGGAACGCGTAAACCGCTCCCTTTTTGTTACGGACACTTCTACATTGAAATCACCGACAGCGACAACAAGAGTAGTGCCATCGCAGCTAATTCACGTATAGTGAGTAGCCATGAACCTTACGCGACTATGAATCATTGCATTTTTTGCTTGCTTACGGGGTTGTGAGTCATTGCTCACTGTGGTATGAGCCATTGTTCACGGGGGTCTGATCCATTGATGATGACAGTTTTCGACATGCTGTTTAGTATGTTGTATGTGTGATTACAAAGAATTTAAGCACTATTCGCTTCACTTTGCTGAGTGCTTGTAGCCTCTGCCTTACGGGGCTATGAGCCATTGCATCTTCTGCTTGCTTACGGGGGTATGAGCCATTGATGATGATAGTTTTTGTTCACGGAAAACAGAAATGCACGGAACTCTAGCCATACACAGCTTCACTGTAAACATAGAAGCACGAAATTTACAAATCCGTAGTTCCCACGAAGAACAGATATCGCAATTCTGTAAAGTGCATCCATTAGAGCATTCAAAGCGAATAAATTTGGCATGTCAGTAGATGTCTTATATGTATTTGTTACATTGCATGTCTACAAAGAATTTGCAAAAGTGCTACTTACATATTAGTGATAAGTGTGAGAGCCACCTGTAACACATGAAATTTGGCCGCTTTTGATGTACTATTATATGCAATTTACAGAATTGTTATATCCTATTTCATTGTCGAGTTACAGAGTTGTAAACTCTATAGTTTCGTTTTCTGAAAATGTGCGATTTTAAGCAATTTTCATTAAAACTTTGACGGCCTAAATCGAAAATTCACTATCAGCAGTCACTGGACTTTAACTTTTTCATTTAAATGCAACAAACGTCATCAAATTTGGTGCAGTGATTGCCGAGAAAAACGATTTCTGTTTTCCAGTGTATTTAGATAGGAGCCTCCGAGCTAAAGCTTCCTCTTAATCTGCAAGCCTTTGCGCCAGGTTCTCCTAGCGCGTCTCACCCTTTCAAAAAGTAGTGCCTATACAATTGAGTAGAAAGTGAAATTAAGTTCAAGGCTGAAAGTAGTGTAGCGCCCGGAGCCATCTCTTGGCACCTCCCAATGGACCTTTTTGCAATTCCGTTATGCGCATTCGCGCACCCTCGGCCCACCTGCATTCCAAGCTGCACCACCATTACCGCAGGGTAGGTGTGCGAAGTGAGTGCCTGATTCCTTGCATTATCTGCGGCAATATCCTGAGGACTGAACAATGATTTTTTATCGTGTTCGGCGCGACAATATTAGTTAAAGAAAACACTTCAGCAGTTCGTAGGAAATACTGCAAGCGGTTTTGTCGACGAAAGCGAGCGATAAGCTCAGCGTTTGCGACGACCCTTATGAAAATGACTGTTGAAATGTTGTTGGCATATTGTTGCAGAATTGTTGACTCAATAGCCTTTCAACAATACCTCAACAATTATTGAAACCACAGAGCACTAATTCAACAGTAAAGTTGTTGGGCAGTTCACAACAAAAAAGTCGTTGACTAAATTCTGTTGCTATGTTGTTGAATAGTATTGAGTACTATTGAGCCATTGTTGAGTAGTTTTCAACAATAAAGTCGTTGACTGAATTCTGTTGAGATACTGTTGAGTAATATTGAGTATTATTGAGCCATTGTTGAGTAGTTTCCAACAATAAAGTCGTTGACTAAATTCTGTTGATATATTGTTGAATAATATTGAGTAGTATTGAGCTAATGTTGAGTAGTTTTCAACAATAAAGTCGTTGACTAAATTCTCTTGACATATTGTTGAATAGTATTGAGTATTGAACCATTGTTGAGTAGTTTCCAACAATAAAGTCGTTGACTAAATGCTGTTAACTTATTGTTGAATAACATTGAGTCACGAGCAATATTGAGTTTCTAAGTACATGTGAAAAACACACGCACATATGTATGTGTGCGTCTTTTGCACATATATGTTGCTTTACTGATCGCTTGATCACCATCGCATATATACAGGGTGTTGTTTCACGTTACTTGAACCATAGACGTATATACACGTGTTTCAGCTAACTTTGCTGAGAGTTTAAAAATATGCCGGTGCACCACAAGACGATGGGACCAAATGCATGTTGCTCACTCTTGTACGTGTCACGCTATTCTTGTATTTTTCCTAAGTAGTTAATTAGTCAAGAAAATTAGCCATTCTGAAGGAACAAAGTTAGGCGAAAAATTCCAATTAGAAAGTTCTAGAGCACTTTGCAAAACGTCCGATTAGGCAATTTGTAACTTCTGTCTATTAAGTGTTAGTGTTTTTCAGCTTACTGCGGATGCCCGCGAAATACAAAAAATATCACCTGACATACCCGCTTGCGCGTCGTGCTTGCAGCGCTCCCAAACGAGCATACCATCGAGCAGGGTGTGTTGCCGCTTAAAACGCGACAGGGCAGTAACGAAGGCGTTGGCTGTGGTCAAGACGCCAGCGACGTGCTTCCATCGCTGCGGTTCATGATGGCGATAAGCAGACGGGTGTTCACACCGGATAAATGGTATGTTTTCGTTTGTGCGCAGAAGGCTTAGGAGCAGTGCAATCAGGACTCGCAGGCGGGCATGTCACGTGGTGCTTTTTGTATTTCTTGAGCATCCGCAGTAAGCAGAAAAACACTACTAAACAGATAGAAATAGAGAAACTGTTTATTCGGACGTGTTGCCAACTGCTCTGCAACTTTCTAATTGGAATTTCCTTCCTAACTTCCTTGCTTCAGAAGCTGGTTAATTATCCTTGACTAATTAGCTAATTAAGCAAAATAGAGAAATAGCGCGACACGCTGCATACCAAAGGGAGCAACATGCATTTAGTCGCGTCGTCATAGAGAGCATAGAGTTTACACTCGGCCTAAAGTTAGCAGAAACACACTGCACATATATATATATATATATATATATATATATCACTGCTTGTAGGGACGTTTGTCTTCTCAAACTGCATATATATGCAGTTTGAGAGGACAAACGTCCCTACAAGCAGTGATAAACAACCGATGATTGGAGGCATCCTGCATTTCCATCGGCGTCCATTATAAGGGGCCAGTGCCCTGGCTGTGTGTTAGGAAACGGCACTGCATGTCTCCATGTTAAATATGGTCAAGGTGGCGGAGAACGTTCACAAAATTCAAGTCTGGCGTTTGACGTACCAAAACCACGCTTTGATTATGAGCCGCACCGTAGTAAGAAACTCCATATTTATTTTGACCATCTGGGGTCCTTTAACCTGCACAAAACGCACAGTACACGGGCGTTTTTGCATTTCAGCCCCATCGAAATGCAGCCGCCGCGGCCGGCATTAGATCCCAAGCACTCGGGTTAGTAGCGCAACACCTCAGCCACTATGCCACCACGGCGGGTGCGGCGGAGAAAGGAGTGAACATCGTTGTTACAGAGTGCGTTTCGCTTAGATGTTGCCCGTTAGCGCGCTACAGAACGAAACGAAAAGCTTGGCGGATATGTACGACATGGTGCTCATATTTCACATGGAGGTCAAATTCTTTTCTGTGACCTAGACGGGGTGCTGGCGAATGTGTTGGGAATCTGCTCGGCCACCAAGCACAATCTGCGCTGCTATACGTTCTCGGTGACAACTCGCACAGCGCAGAAGCACACGCACCATTGTTTAAAGAACGGGACGACAGACCGCCTGCAGTTTGCCATGACGTCGAAATAAGAAGCACAAACAGCGACGTTTCTGTACTTTTCTGGTCAATAGTTCAGTTCGCATGGTTGCGGCACGCATTACTTTTTTTTTAAATCCAAACGACGAAAACTGTGCGCGCACAAATTAGCACGGCGTTTGCGACGTTCGAATTTGGCGCCTTTTCCCGCGCATCCCATTAGCTCCGGCCGGTGCACTGCGTTACTGCGCTAAAGAAAGTAGTCCATAAAAGAAGCGAAGCAAAAAACTTTCATACACTTGCAAATCGCAACAATTGTTCAGTAATAAAATGAAATTACAAAATTTGTTATTAAACTGTACAATTTATGATAATATAAGCGTGTATTTGTATTAGCGTACATGTATAATTGCGCCTTTGCGCTGTTGATGCTTGGCACATTCCGGCGAGTTCGTGCACGCCGCTTACTTGAGAGCTTCCTGCGTTTTCTGCGTTCTTTGTGTGCTTCGCTGTGACATCTTTGGAATATTCCTGCGTGTTGCTCGCTTTTTATGGGCTTGTCGCCTCGAAGATCGCCATGATCGCCTCCAACTCAGCGACATTAAGGGTGAGTGAGTGTTTCGAATTCCCCTTGTTCGTCTATTGAGGCGCGGTGAACGGAAGTGCTGAAATGATTTCAGCGCTTGTGCGTGTCTTCCGCGCGCCTCTTTTCTAGTTTTCATTCCTAGTACTATCCTTCTGTTGGTTGTACAGCACTAGATTTGTGGTATATAACATGGAGCTTTGTCCTGGTTTAACTTTACACTCCGCTTGTGGTGACGTAAGGCAGTTATGTGGTGTCAGCTGAAACAGGGCATGTTGTACGCCATGATTTCTGATATAGTGTTCGAGCACCGATTGAGTTAGCTTTATTAATGAGCGCAAAACAATGCGACGTGAAACCATCCGATCTGTACTGTAATCGGAAGACATTTCGTTTGCGCCACGCTAGTACAAGGCGTGGGAGCGAGCTTGTAGCAGCGGGGGGTGGTGGGATCGGCGAAAGTGTATTCTGTTGCGCTGTTCCCTTCAGGAACGAGTGACTCCGCGCTGCTTCAAGCCCGCTATCCGACACGCCGTGCGGCCGATGTTCGCGCGATCGGAAAACACAGAGGAGGCTGTCACGCAGTAATAATAAAGAATTTCAACGGTGTACATGTGATTCTGTGCGATACGTGACATACAATAGGGGGGATGCCACAGAGTGCTGCGAAATGATCGAGTTATACGCCTTGCCAACCGCGTGTGTTTTCTTTTCCACCAGTTCGCGCGCATTCAGCTTTCTTTTTTCATCTTCGTTCGACGCCATCGAGTGCTTCGCCCAAACGGCTTCGCGTAGGCGCTCTTAGCATTCACGGAAAGGCAGATTTCATGGCACTCCAGGTCCTACAACATTCAAAATAATGTAATTTCGTGAAATTGCAGCTTTTCGTACTTCAGCAACTGATTGATTTAACAAAGTTTTAAAATCAGTAAAGGAACGAGATGCCTGGCATATCTGCCTTGTCGTCCCACTGTGTTTCGAGGTGGCATGAATACGTTATCGGCAACATAAACATCAGTAATGAGCATTGTTTCTTATGACCATAGAAGTAGCTAGTGATGTCGAAAAGCTATTTTTGCTTTGAATCCGAGCACTATAGAGTGAACAGATTGAAAGGGGAGTGCATCGTAGTGAACTAAATGACAACGCTTTGCCACAAGCTTGGAATAATGTATTGTCGAAAGAGCAGTTCTGTGAAATTCTTTCTTTGAGAGTAAGCAAAACTTCAGTAGCATCAGGTAGACGGGGAGTAAAAGAATGTAACACTGGTTTTATATGAAGGAGCTGCCTTTAATATGTGGCCATAAAAGTTCAGTAGATGCGTGGAAATAATTTTTAAAATGAGTAGAGGAATGTGAAATAAATTATTTGACAAGCTCACACTGCCATTGGCAAGAGCGGCCACACTTTAGTGTATTCAATGACTAGTCATTTGTATCCGTCCATTTATGTCAGCCTAATAGTCCATGTAGCGCTTTTGATTGTCGCTTTTCCTGCATCGTGGCTTCACGTTTTAATACTGACATCTTCTTTCAGATTCAAAATGAGCTGAGAGACACCCAAGCTGGAATGCTAAAGGTGAATTCTTTGGCCATCCATTCTGTAGCGTCACCATGATCAAATACAGTGATGCCGTGAAAATGTATTGCAGGAAGCAGAAAAAAACAACATTGCTGATGCAACTGCAAGGCATTTGCTCCAGTGATCAATTGGTGCAGAGTGCCTTGATTAGGAGACATGGTGCCTTTAAGCACTCAGCTCAAAGACTGCAACTGCACTGGAACTGGGAGTGAATTTCAGTGTCACTTGTGAACATATTAAAGATAGAATGTGCCTTCTTCAGGGTATATGCCTGATATGAGAGGGGCGTTCAGAAACTTAGTGTGGACATTAGTGGTCTACATGAGTGCACATCTTTCTAGTTTTACCAGAACGAAGGTATTATGACATATGTCATACAGCAGTGCACTGCTAGATGTATCAAACCAGAACAGCAGCACCCTTTGACAAAGTTGGCTGAAGAACGAGCAGTGATCAGGGCTTTCTGCATTTCAAGGGCCAAATTCCAACAAGATTGATGCCGAGCTGGACGGTGTGAAGTGCCGGTCACCACATACTGTAGCAAGCATGAAGCATCAATCTCCTTGGCATTATGTCTCGTTAGGATACAGAAATTGCATCACTGCTCATAAAGAAATTGGTAATTGGGAGGTTGAGGGGAAGTGGCAGGGCTCCCCTCTGGAGCAGCCAGTGCATGCCCATTGCTATACTGATAATCCTACCTACCTTAATGAGAACCAGTGATGCATGTTAACCTATTACGCAGCCAAGTGCATTCCTTGTTTTGTATTAAGGCGACACTAATGACACCCTAGATGAATTTAAAATAAAGCATCATTTTAAATATATACTTCTGTAAATTTCTTGATAGTTGCTTGATTATTAGAGAAAATAAAGCTCAAAGTTCAATTTTCTGAGTATCGCCCCAAAATCTTCTTGCTGACATCTCATTGTCACATCGTGGATTTCAAGTATTTTTACAAACTTGGGTTGTATTGGTTCAGTAAAAGTTCCTGACAGTTTTTATTTTGAGTTTTTGGAATACGATGAAGAACATCTTTATTTGTAAAAAAAATTGCTGCACCTGAACAGACATCATCAAAATCCATGATGTCACAGCAAGCGGGTGTGGTAACTTCAAGGCAGCACTGCCATCAATCTTTCCTCTTGCTGCTTTTACAGTTTACTCAGCCTATTGTCACGGTACAAGTGAATCTCTTGAATTGTAGGAAGGTCATTTACAGATACATCTAAAATAATTTTTCTCTTTAGTGCTTTCATGCCATAGTTGCTTAGGGGTGTTGGCACAGCGCTGCTGAGCACGAGGTCACAGGATCAAACAACCGCATTTGAGGTGAAATACAAAACTGCCCATGTACCTTGCAGCCTGATTTGGTAAAAATTAATCCAGAGTTCCCTACTATGGCGTGCCTAAACATCAGATTGTCATTTTGGAACTTAAAATGCCAGAATTTAATTAATTTAATTTTACTTTAGTGCTCCTTTAAGCTGTAGAATTCATGATCTCTGCAAGAACTCATGCTCAAAGTATTCTCCATAAAGATTAAATAAACAGTAGATATAAGTGTCTATTTATATTTGGAATTGTGTGATACGTGATGACTATTAGAACAGTGGTACAACGAGACAGACAGAATTGTAATACAACGTGTGACGGCACGGTGATGCACATCGAGGAAATGACCGAGTCTCCCTAGAGGTCCCTGACATGGACACCAACTGATTGTCCACAAACTTCTGAGTTCACTCCATGATCTTGTGCAGCCTGTGCTTTGCGAGTCGATTAATTTAATTGAGGTGGTGGTTGGCACATACTGTCCTTGCGGCTTATGTACATTTCATACAGTGGAGTGGAATCTCGCATATTACTTCTGGAGCACAGCAAGCAAACGTGATGTGTAGTAGTAATCTTAGTAATGATCGACAATCGTGTCCCTCTTCGAGCTCCTAATGCTGCTTGCCAACACAAGCAGCAGCAGTTGCCTAAGATAGCGTGAAAGAGATTAATTGAAAAGTGGCATATGCCCAGGGTCGCATACCCAGTCATCCAAGCTGTTCCGACGGTTGATATTGAACTCTTCCCTCAACATAGAAGCCCAATCTCCCCATTAGATCATGGGCTACCTATTGACACAAATGGATGGGACAATCGAGACAAACACCTGAAAATATGAAGTATCCTAAGAATGTTAATCACAATAAATAGTACTAGATGTGCATTAGCGCAAGCTCTTGGGCCAGTTGGTGCATGATGAACTTGAAAAGGGGGGGTACTAGCAAAACAAAGGACGCGCACACACGGAAAAGGCGTTAGACCGGGACGGACGCTGGTCCGTCCCAACGTCCGTCCGTGTCTAATGCCATTTCCTTGTGTGCGTGTTATTTGTGTTTCGCTGGTACTCCCCTTTTTCAAGTACTAGATGTTTGGATACTTTGGTTTATTATTCTTGTTTGTGCTGGATTGTTTTTCTGAAACATGTGGCATCCAGACAGCATAAGAAGCTCGTAAGAAGTCAAGTTTAGCATTCTAGCTTTGCAACAGGTACTTTTGTAATTTATTTGCAGTAGGGCTGTTGTGTGAATGTGCTTGAAAGGCTTAAAACTGTTTTGCTAACATTTATTTAAACATGCAGGTTCACATAGGTTGTAAGAGTGCACATTGAGAAGGTTATCCTGGCACAGCTTACCATGGCCTGCCATGGTGGACCAGGAAAGTTTGCAAGGGCCTTCCTTCACCATGTGTTCACAGAGGAGGAGCTCATGGGCCGTTTGGGCTTTGGAAATAACACCAAGGGGCAAAAGAGGCTCTTGACCCCACCGGGGTCAGTGCTGTTATAGGCAAGTACCATATATCTTTCCGGTTGCATTTTTACATTCACATTTTTTTCTAAAATTATGAACTTGCCATTGGCATAACAAACGACTTTCAAGTAGCCCGTGTGTGCAGTTGTGTGCTACAATAGCCTACCATTTGGAATGACTGTTCATAGGATCTTAAGTGCCTAATGCCGCCATACTCAAATGCTTCTAAACTTTAAAAGCTGCCTTCACTGCCGAAAGTTTTTAGTGGCTCCACCAGTTAAAATGAGCTGCATTTGCGCATTAGCAGTGCTACTTGGCTGTCATTGCAAGGAATAGTTGTCTGTGAAGCACGCTACAAATCTATTGGCATGGAGGACATGTTTAAGTAGCCTGGAAGTGTTATTCTAATACACGAATTGCGGAGAGGCTATGCTCAAGTGTGGTTACTGCTCAGCTCGAGCAGGAGCACGTTCACCAAATCGCAGAAATCAGAACAGCTCTCCAGGTTCTGAGATGTGAAACAGTAGTTTCACCAATTTTAACAGACCACATCAAATCAAAGTTGCTCCTATCTTGAAGGAGGTCCATGTGATGCGAGACAGCAGCCTTTCAGCAGAGGGAATCTGAGTGGTGTGGCAATTTTCTTTTGGTTGTTTCAATCAAAGAAACAACAGGGACAGAGTTGCCAGCTTCACTGTCAACAGTACTATGTTTAGTGGACGCTTACTCATTCTAAGCTCCTAACCTATGACTCGTATTTATTAACATGCACTTTATCACTTTGTATTCTAAGATAGGAAAAAAAAATATTTGTGGCTTTTCCCCATATACTTCAAAAAATGGAGAATAGGCTCTTGGGGCCTAATGTATAAAGCTTCTTACAGACCATTGGACATGTCCACTACTTCCATTCTGAAATTGTTAGAATTGTTTCCTGCTTCCTTCACCTACCTCTTAACAGGGCTATGAACCATTGCCAAGTAGATTATGTGCTTAAATTTATCAAAAAGATGAATGGGCTTTTCTGTCGCTCTTGTTTAGCCCGTTGGGGATCACATTTTGGGGAGAAATATGCCTCTCTAATTTAGGAGTTATATATCTTTTGTGGTGTGCAAATACTCAAACCTTTCGCATTGAATAGTGTTCTATTCAATTTAGTCTTTGAATGGTCACTATTTGTAAATGCGAGTATTATTCTAATATTTCGAAACACCAATAAAACAGGAAATTTGAGCCAGAGTACGGTAAATTTTCACCTCCAATAACATAGTATAGACATAGAACGTAATAACTTGTAAGAATAGCAGACCAGGCCATGTTGCTTAAGTAGCTGTACTTTAGAGGCTGTACAGCAATCATTTATGCTTACTGAAGAGTCCTGTGCGTGTGAAGAAACTTTTTGCTGCTCCATTTGTGCTTTTAATAAACAGCTCTTCATAACATAACAATGACAGAAACTTGCTAACTTTATGAATACTAGTATGTGAACCTCATCTTACATTAATTGTGATATCAGCTGTTCATTATTCAGAAGCTATCCAATATTTGATTTGCTTCTGGCATTATTCGGTTCAGTCTCAGAAATCACTTTTCGCGCATCCTCAATAATTTTATTGCAGATTTAAGTTCTTCAGGGTGACTTTCCGAGAAAATAAACTGGTAAATAATTTTTTTAAATAACAATAAAGTGGCGATACCATTTCAGTATTTGCAGTTTTACATGTTTTATTTTTTTATGCAGGATAAAGCAGCATAATTTTTTGTGTAATGACTTACAGAAACTTGTGACAACACTCCCAAATTACTGCAATGACAGACACCAAGGAGCTAAGTGAAAAAAATCAGTTTTGGAGAAACCCATGGAGCGACAGCACTATAAGAATATTTTCTAGAAGTCTCAGAAGGTTGCAGCACCTCCAGTGGGATGCTAGGCAACACTTTGTTCTGAAAAGGCAAATTTTTTCAGAATGTTCCGTCACAGCCACAGATGTACGACAGTAAACCCTAAAAGGGTTAAAGAAGTCAGTCCTATGGGATATGGCTCTTAAAAGACAGCATTTCTTCGTATCTGTCACATTCGGCATGTGTCATGCTAAGCAGCTTGGTGCACAACTACATGGAATCCTCATTATAACAGTAATTCAGTCGTTGAGGCAGAAAACATACTTTGCTGTATGCAGTGTCTTCTTTAATGTAGAAAGTCTTAACTCATTGTAAGGCGAGAAGTACATTCCGATTGCATGTGAACTCAGGAAGTCTAACTTCAAATGAAGCTACACTCAGTTGTAGTGACATGGCAGTATTGTATTTGGAGCATGGAAAAGCACAGTTAAGTGCTGCACATTTTAATTATGAAAGTTACAAGAAATAATTTTAGTTGTCAGTTCAGGTTTATTTATGAACAACATGAATTTTTTTCACCATTTTGTTTCTCACCTAGCAAAGTTCACATCTTCTACATTGAGGATATTCATAAAGTTATTTTGCTACAGTGTTTTGTTCCTCTTTGCCCTTTCCTGCATTTGACACTTAGTGGAGCCCTGTGCCACACTGAATAAATTTAAATGGTCATGCTGTAAAGCTGTACCCGTGGAAAGTTGGAATAAAGCAACACAAATACATAAATCAATTTCATTATAACAAGGGCATATTGCATGCCATTCTTTTGCATGTGGAAGTTGCTTTTTAACACTTGTTCTGGCTTCTTGTTTTTGCAGGCTTCACGTGTCGCAAATTTCCTGGTACCAACATGCCCTATGTAAAGAACTCTGGCCTCGCTTCTCGCATGGGACCAATAGCCTCGCAAGAGCCCAAGTTGGACAGCTCAAACCAAAACACAAGTGTTGTGCTTTTGCAACTCGACATTTTTATGTTTTATGTTAGTCTCCTGAAGGGCCCAATTTGGATTTATCAAATGAGCATACAAATGTTGTGCCTTTCTATGCCTTGACATTTTTATGTTAATTTTATTTATGTTAATTATGCTAGTCTCCTGAGATGCCCACATTGGATTGCTCAATCCAGAATACAAGTGCTGTGCTTTGTTATAGTTCGCTACATTTTTATGTTAGTTTTTGATATGGTTCCAGTAAGGATAGTGTTTCTTTATTAATATATTTTTTAAGCATCTTAAGTCATTTCATGCCAAACCACCCAATTTTGTCAAGAACTGTTCCATTATGGCAAACCATTTCAAGTTTGCTTGATTTTGAGTAGGTACAATGAGAAAATTTGCTTTCATACATACACTTCAGTCATTCCAGGGCAACCAACCAGCGTTTTTTTTACCATCACAGATATATTTGAAGCTCCGAACTCTTGCTCCGCATTTATTTTCCTTCGCAAAATTTGTTTGAATTTTGGCGAAAATTTATTGTTCTTGCCCAGCTAAGCTAGAAGGCACTGATACACGTTTCTTCTGAAAGGGAAATTGTATGATCCAGATATTCAGATGGTGTTCATGTCAAGAGACTGAAGTGGTGTGATTGCCAAAATTTGCAAAGTTTCAATTTTCTTCTAACGTAGGGAAATACAGAAGGCACAAAAGAAATATAAAATCAGACTGGTTGACTTGGGATAGCTGCAAAATATTTCTAAACTTGGAGGTTCAGTTGATCAGCTAAGAAAACTGTAAAGTTGAAGTTTTTTGCGAAAAGCTTCGTATTGAAGGCAAAAAATTAGCTTTGGTGGTTGGCATAAAAGTATGTCACCCATCATTACACAGCCCTACATGTCTGCTATGCATGTGACAAGTAACAAAAAGGTATTATTCTTTAAGTGCGATAAATTATTTTTTATAATGTTCATTTGTGGATCACACATACAGCATAAATATAGCATAAATATATGAATCCATGTCATCTAGCAAGGAAAGATTGTTAATATAATTAGCCACAAGAACTACTCAACAAACTGACTGCCTTTTTTATCATTACGAAGGCAGGTGACGTCAAGCGCTGCAGCTGCAGTCTCAACTCATATTTTTTTAACATGAACGCAAAAAGTGGTCGCCAATGGTGTCTGACCACATCAGACTGAACATGGCACATATGACTTTTATAGATGAGCATGTTCCGGCTCTGAAACAGTGGTAGCAAACAACACCACAAAAATTTGTTCATACTCATGTAGGTTTTCAGTCTTAATTATGAAGGTGTTTTCTACTTGCATCATCATTGGGCTTCAGGGAGCAGGGCACAAAGTGACCTGCTCCCTCTATGTTGCATTGCAATGCGACATGCCCTTTAAAATGCTTTGTGTGAACAATATCAGCGCTCTTTCTGGATTTACTGTCTGCATAATAGCTGTTATTTCTTTTTGTAAACTGCATGAAACATATATTTTAGCAGTACAGGATTCCCTCACATATTCAATATATACGAGGTCTGTTAGAAAAGTATTTGATGTTTTTTTTGCGAACACCTGATGAATATGAAACAAGCACGTTTTCATCAGCCGCCCTTGAACCTTCGTGCGCATGCACGAATTTTTTCTCGCCTGCCAATAGCGTGAATTGCTGGGACGCAGCGTTTGAATGAGGTAGTACACAGTGCTCTCGTCGGTTTTTTATTGCAAGGAAAATGGCAGAGCGACTGGAGCAGTGCTACTGCATCAAATTTTGGCAGAAACTGGGCAACAGCCAAGTGGAAACCATTCGGAAGATTCAGACTGCTTTCGGTGACTATGCTATGAGGAGCACACAGATTAAGGAGTGGTACAACCAGTTTAAAGACGGCCACACATCGGTGGAGAGCGAGCCACGCTCCAGTCGGCCATCATCATGCCGAAATGACCAGGTCATTGCCGAAGTGAACCCCATGGTGATGCGGGACCGTCGTGTGACTATCCAAGAAATTGCGGAAGAGGTGAGCATCAGCACATTTTATCCACATTCCATTATCACCGAAGATTTGGCCATGAAGAGAGTTGCGCCGAAATTCGTTCCCAAGCTGCTCATGATGGAGCAACCGCAACTTCGTGTTGAAGTCTCACAGACATGCTGGATTCCACAAACAGTGACCCCAACTTCATGAACACCATAATCACTGGCGACAAGTCTTGGTGTATGTTTACGACCCGGAAACCAAATCCCAGTCGTTACAGTGGAAGCATTCCACGTCACCAACCAAAGACCGCTAAGTGTGCAGCAACGTCAAAGTGTTGCTGACTGCTTTCTTTGACTCCCGCAGTGTGGTACACCATGGATACGCACCACAGGGTCAAACAATCACTAAAGACTACTACAGGGATGTCTTCCATCGCCTATGTGATGCTGTATGGCACAAGATACCGAAATTGTCAACAGGAAATTGGCGCATCCATCACAACAATGCTTTTCTCGCACTTGATTCACACTTTTTGGGTGAAAAACCAGACTCCTGTAGTTCGACAGGCTCCTTACTCTCCTGATATGGCCGCCTGCGACTTCTGGCTGTTTCCCAAAATCAAGAGGCCATTGAAACAAGTGCGATTTCAGACAAGAGAAGACATTATGGCTGCAACGACAGCTGAGCTAAACTACATTCGGAAAGAGGCCTTCTCGGAATGCTTCTAACAATGGCAGCATCGCTGGGAGAAGTGGCTGGATTCCCAAGGAGACTACTTTGAGGGTGATTAGGTTTCCAACGCTCCAGTTATGCCAGTTTTTTTTTCTTCTTCAGCCAAAGGTCGGATACTTTTCTAACAGACCTCGTATTGATATTTTATGTGCAATGGCTGTATAGTTTACCTGGCCCACACCAAACACAAGCCTCGTTGCGTTAGAGCATGTGTCCCTTGGCAATAAAATGCGGATCCTAACACCGCTTCTCTGTCATCTGTGTTGCATACGAAGCCAGCTTTGTCGTCTGCATTCCCGGCCGGCAAGCTGCGTGCACATCCGAGAAAAGTTGGTGCTGACGAAATTTCAAAAAAGAACTCGCATTTAAAAATAATGCCTTTCTTTAACTTCACACATGCATAGCAAACATGTAGAGCTTTTATCAAAGAATGTATCACATATTTTTTGGCCAACTACGAAAGCTGTTTTTTCCTTGAACATGAAGCTTCTTTCAAAAGATTAGAATTTGTTTTTTTTTACAGATGATCAGCTGAACCTTCAGAGCTTCATATATTTTTCTGCTATACTATGTCACCTGGGCTAACATTCTGTATTTAATTTCTGTCCTGTGAATTTTTTCTTACGAAAAAAAACTAACGGATTGCAATTTGACTCATTTTTGCCGGTGACAAAAGCAATTGAAGTATTCAAATATTTGAAAAATTGGCTATTTTGGCAGTTGCATTACTTCACCGTATTTCCACGCACACCATTTGAAGGCCTCGATCAATACAGTGTGCATTTGAAAAAGAATGTTGATTGATGTCCTCTAGCTCAGCTGAGCAGGAAAACTAAACTGTCACCAATACGCTACAAAATATCTGGCAAAAATAAATAAAAGTGGGTAACGAGTTTTGAAACATATGGCAATATTTCAGCTATATGTGTGGTGTAAAAAAAAACGCTTGTCGATTCGGCATGGAATCGCACACCTGCAAGTGCATCTGTGCCATTTTCAGAGTTCAGTAAAAACGGCATTTTACGTAACTTTGTACAAATTGTTTATTGCTATCTAAAATATATGAGTAAAAATTAATAGGTATAAGTCGGCTTAAATTTAAGATGCAACAAAAAATCTCCAGTAATGGCAATGATGTGCCTTTCATGTTTGCATAAAACCATATCTTCTGAATTCTTTCGTTATTTTTTGTGGCAGTGAATAAAATTGAAATGGAACTCACACAAGGAGTAACTGCTGTATTCCAGCACATCACTAATAGCTGTCTTTTTTTCATATAAAAATCTGAAGCAGTTAATATGAATAAGTCGCTTGATATGGAATGACCTGCGCAGGAACGTTATCATGGCAGAAAACACAACTGGATCATGCAACAGCAATGCAGAATAATAAACTGCTCCCATAAGCATCACTTATTGTGATTGCAATGTTTCAAAAGTATGTAAGGTTTACTGAAATTGGCACACACCATTCAACCAACAAATAAGGATTGTACAGTCATCCTTTTTCAGTTTTACAGATTTTTTTTTAAAGTTGTCTGTGCCAGGTAGCATAATTCTTGTTCTTGAGCTGGATTATTCAGAGGTGGACATTACTAGCACAAGAAATGGAAACGTTAAACTGATTGTCATAAATTAATTATTTACTTATAACATCACGGCACATATTTCAGTTTGCAAATTGTAGCCAGTGAGTTTGAAAGACATTCACTTGAAATTAATTTCTAGGATGACACCAGTTTCGAGATTTTTCCATAAATGTGAGAGAAATACATGGGCATTCCGGTTACTTTTGTGCTTCAATGCATAACAGTGTGTTTTGTTAAAGAAAAGTAAGTGCTACAGCAGTGCATTTCTACAGCCAGTTTGATGGCATGTGTCTCGTTACTGGTGTCATTCTGGAAATTCATTCTAAGTGCATACACCTTGTAAGATTACCGGCTACAATTCGTAAAAACTTTATTAGGAACCAAGTTTTTGTTAACCAGCTGACTATGGCGTCTTGATTTCTCATGCATGTTTGGCACTCTGTATCTAGAATTATGTTAGCTGCAACAGTCAGTCTTCAATAAATTCCATGATACTTAAAGATAACCACCCTGCATATCAGGTCTCAGTTGAGTGCTGTGGGCTCAAGCAAATCGTGCCATGGTTATAGTACCACTGGCTACCTAATAGAGAAAGCAGTACCTTTTTGAGTGTTCTTATTTACAGTCATGGCAGTCTGCTTGTACATTTATTTATTTAGGTATTTACTTTTTTAAATTTATGTCTTTTGGGAAATGTGTTTTACTTGAGGGCCACACAGACTACATCTTCAGTATTCAATTTTTTTATGGTGTCAAGCTGCAGGAAGTTTGTACTGTGCAATAGTTTTTAAGAAGTTTCTGATGTTCTCAAACTACAAATGGTTGTACATTTACACAGATGTTTGGTTACAAATAAACAGTTCACCTAGAAAAATTGTTTTTGTCTGCATCAGTTAAGCACTCTTGATTTTTTGGAGGACCATTCACTCTGACATTTGAAAAAAGTGGCATAACAGTATTGCTGGCAGTCTTACAGTATGGTTTATTACAGGCAATCTAGGAGCATGCTGTTGAACCCAGGGTGACAGACGCCTGCGATACAAAACGCCTGTATTTAAATTTTATCCCTATCCTCTCACAGCAAACATACCACCGTGACATCAAAGGTAATTATATGCAACATAGCTCGGCAGTATTTTAAGGAAAGTGCAGGTTTAAACTGCTAAATACCCAGTGGGGTATAAAGGGCTTTCAACGTAATTTGTGTTGATGTTCAACAGTTCTGCAACAATTCTTCCATGGGCTTTCAATATTGACGAACAACACATTTCAACAATACCTCAATGGGCTTTCAATTTTGAGACTCAACACATCTGCAACAATGCATCAATGGGCTTTCAACATTGACAAACAACATATTTCAACAATACCTCAATGGGCTTTCAATTTTAAGCTTCAACAATGCTTCAATGGGCTTTCAACATTGACAAACAACACATTTCAACAATACCTCAATGGGCTTTCAACACTGACAAACAACACATCTTCACAATGCTTCAATGGGCTTTCAACAGTGAAATACACCATAGTTTCAACGATATGCCAATGATCTTTCAAATTGAGAGGCCACAATGATGTTACGACAAAATGTCGCGGGCCAATTATCAACACTTGTCAACAATTTCTTCAATGATGTTTCAACAATTCCCCAATGATCTTTCAAGGTCATTTGTTGACGTTGAACAATGATATTTCAATAACCTTTCAACAATTTTTTTTGTAAGGGGAGTCGCATGCCGGACATTTGCTTTAATGTCGATTCCACAAACTGGCGTGGAATGTTGAACGTATTGTACAGGTGTGGCGCGTACGGCCAAGTTGCAAAAAAAAAAAAAAACTATGCTATGTTACCAGTGAGCCATCCCACTATTCTTACTGAGTGAGGCAAGCGGGTGTTCTGGTAAAAGCACGACACCAGCGCTGTGAAAATTCGAACTGCACTTGCCGCCCTATGACTGATTCGGAAGTATTGGCAATGTTTTAATCTACCGGTATGTATATCGCAGGGTTTTTAGCATTGGCTGAAGCATGCGTTAGCGCATGCAGATGGAACTAGCTGTACGGTTACGTTGAGTCAAACAACAAGAGGCATGTCGCCACATAGCCCATCGGAATGCATCGTACAAAACCAAAGCGACACACTCGCGGTGGCGCGTTATACACAACTCGCCAATCTTAGTTTTTTTCAGGCAAGTGAAATTTTACGCGCTTCACGAAACAACGTGTTGCTTCCACTTACCTGCCCCCCCCCCCCCCCGCCCCCAAGTCCTCCGTACCATGCCATACGGTACATATCTGGAGATAAAAGCAACACTTGCCCTGCAGCACACTCGCAATACGTGTGCAGAAATTTTGCACGTTGTTTGTTCATCATGATGAGCTGCTGCTTGCACGGTCCGCTCTAGGCAAACACGTGCGTGCGTGCGTATGTTGACCGCCTCATTCACGTCAAGCCACTCCAAACTACGCTCGAGTTTATCCCGAAGAAAATCCTGCCGCGACGCGTTTGACGCTCACACATGTCTTCACTAGTTGGATCAAAGTGCCGGTCAAGCTGTCGAAGAATAAAAGACTGGCGCATCTCTCAAATCTTGGTTACATACGACCTGCACGTCGTATCGGCGTGTTGCCTTCGCGTCGGTAAATGGAAAATGTGTTATCGCTACACGTGAGCAAATACGCGCGCGCTAGAGCAAGACGATGAGAAGCTCTTCAACAATACAAGCGAAAAAAAATGAAAAAAGAAAAGCAGAGACACCCATCGCAAGAACCTGCTTGGTGAAACGCTACCACTGCATAGAGGCGAGAAGCGGCGGGAGCGCGCGTGTCTTGCCCGTCAAGGCCGCTAGAAGGGTCCCTTATACTGGAAAAAGGTCCATTAAACATCGTCAAATTTTCTTTAGGGTCGCACTGTACTCTAAGCAGCATTTGCGTTATATACACTATACGCAAGCGCTTCCTCTCCAAACTCCTAACACTAACATCACAGCTGTTTTCAAGCAAGCGCGCTACGACACAGGTTAATCCTTCTCCATGGCACTCTTAATAGGAGCGCGACAGCTAGCTTCGGGAGAGTCGCCGCGGCGTCTACTGGGCGAGACCCCGATGTCAAACACGGAGAAAGTTTAGGCATACAAGCTGGGTCCCCAAGCTATACCTGAGTAATTTTAATGCGGCAGCATTAGAGAGCTTTAGATTGGCGTCCGCAGGTGCAACGTTGCGTATACACGACACACAGGGACGAGGCGTCCACAAGTAAATTCTTCGTCGGGCCGCTTTTAGTTGCGCGTTCGGCATACGTCGCGAAGTGGACAACTCTCGAGAATTTTTTTTCTTAATTTACCGTATTCATCAGTGCCATGTCTAGCAGCGTTGTAGTAGCTTCATAAAATTCTGTTGCGCAGAGGTGATAAGAGTGATTCCAGGGCTGCCTTTGAATCACAGAATATAGCCCAGTCATTTGGAGATTGTTGCTACACTTATAGCACTGCGCTACAAAGAACATACAAAAGCAAGCACAATGAATCACATAATTACGTTTCAGTGGATACCCGGGCACTTCAATATTCCTGGTAATACTGCAGCGGATGCAGCTGCGAATCGGGCGCACAGTAACGCAGAGACAATCAATCTTTTCCTTTTGCGTAGTGACGTCCGTCTGCCACAGGCAGATTGCCTGTCGTCTCAATAAAACTACCTGGTTTGATCAGCAGTCTAAGAAGTCAGAGTTATACTTTATAGGCCCATGTATGAACCTATCACTTCCAGAAAATTTGAAACATTGGTGCACCGCCTGCGGCTTGGTACTGCATTTGCGAGACACTTTTTACACAGAATAAAGCGTGCCTCTAGTCCGCAGTGTTCTTTCTTGTGGCCATCCAGACGAAGATGCGTATCATCTCCTCCTCGAGTGCAATGGACCAGTTGGACAATCGTCCACTTTCAGAACTAAACACTTTAGGCCAATGCTCCGAAAGAACATCCGCGTTGAAGGCCTTACTCGCGCTATTAAGGTTCTTGCGGTCTACGGGCCTTCACGACAGAATGCCGCCCCCTACCGCTCTGTAGTGTACGCGCTTTGTTCGTGCTTGTCTCCCTTTCTTTCTATCTCCCCCTTCCACTCTGTTTCTCTTTTTATCCCTCTTAACCCTTCCCCCTGCGCAGGGTAGCCAACCGGAACTACCTCTGGTTAACCTCCTTGCCTTTCTCTGCATTATTTTCTCTCTCTTCTACGATCCACGACGAAGGGTATTGCAAGCAAATTTGTTGCTTTCAGGCAGAAGACCTTTCACTCTACAAAAGATACTTGGTCCATGGCCAACTGCGGGCCTTCAGAAAACAGTACTTCTTGCTTTGAAGAAGTTATTCGAGGACAACAACATTTTGGGGAAATATTAAGTTCCAGTTGATGCTAATAAGCTAAATGAGTCATATGGGTGTTATTCTGCGTTAAAGATTCATTTATGTGGTGATCGTGATTTCTACGCAACGAGTGATGGTGTTCTGTGCTTGTTGTATAATTACATGTGTTGTGTGTTTTGGCTATTCCACATATCTGTCTTTGTATATGGGAATGTGTACTGAACTCATGCACAAAACTTTGCGATTCATGTACTGTTAGATTGTATAGTTTTTATTCATCTGGTGTTCTACTGAGGGCCATATTTTATGACATTATTCACCCTTTTAGCGCATATTTGTTTCCTTTGCTAAGTGACAAGCAGTAGCCGGTGCCGCCATAAAGACGCCAACCTCTCTTAGTATCCATTTCAATAAAAAAGAAATGCGCTACGGAGGGGGGAGAGTTCGGATCCTGTCGATGTTGTGACGTGGCTGATCCTGAACTTCTTGCAGATTGGCATCGACAGAATGACTACCGCACCAGTAGAGCATGAACAGTTGGTAGCAGAGATACGATTACGTTACCATCAAGCGGCGGGAGGATGCCACGACATCGTATTTCAGCGGCTAATCGGGCACTGTAACGTTGCTGGCAATGAAAGTGCCGACAAAGCTGTGAAAGCACGTCGATACCATTGTCGAGAACGGATGCAGCGCGGCACCTCAGCGGTCTTGCCCATATTATCACTGCAAGGAAATGGAACACATCGGGGTTCACTAACCGGCGCCTATATGCCATGGACCGGCATATTATGTTGTAACTTCTGCCTGGTTATAACTGACGGGAAGAAACGCTACTGTGCCGCTTGCGAGTGGGAGTTTGTTTCACAAACGCCTACTCATTCCTGCAGAAGGGCAGCGGATTGGGCGAGTTGGTGTTCCATGGTAACAATAAAATTCAAACAGCGCTAGACGACAGGACCAGAAAGAGGGGGAGACAAACACGGCACTGAACTTAGAACTGATTTATTTGAAGTAAGAAGTCAATTAACACGTACAAAAACTGGGCACGCATGCGCCCGGTCATACATCGATGATCAGATACACACTCCGGACATAAAGGGTAGATTGCAACGCAGGTACATCGCGTGCGCTGTCCGGAGTGTGTATCTGATCATCGATGTATGACCGGGCGCATGCGTGCCCAGTTTTTGTACGTATAAAGTGACTTCTTACTTCAAATAAATCAGTTGTAAGTTGAGCGGCGTGTTTGTCTCCTCCTCTTTCTGATCCTGTCGTCTAGCGCTGTTTGAATTTTATTGTTACTCATTCCTAATTAGAATGGCGGGCAGTCCCAATTGCAGCAGATGTGGTGTCGAAGAAACGACCAAACATAGCCTGTATGACTGCCCTACATACGAAGACGAGAGGAGTGCCCTTCGTACAGCTTTGGGGCACTTAGACGACCTTCCTTTCACGGAGACGATCTTGGGCACGTGGCCTCGTGCGCCTGCTATGTGCAAGGCCACAAAGGCGCTGGTGCGTTTCTTGATATGCACCAGCCTGTATGACCACCTGTGACTGACTCAGTGACGCACGCTTGTGGGCGTAACAGTAGAGACTGTGACCTTCTTTCTTCCTTCTCCTCTATCAATCCCCTTTCCCGCTTGCCCAAAGCAGGGTAGCCTACCGGGCTCAGCCTGAATAACCTTTCTACCTTTCCCTTATGACTTATATATCTCTCGTTCTCATAAAATGCAGAGTGATATTGATTCAATGAAGTCGTTGCTTCTTTGTCTACCATGTTTAGCCCAGTCCAGTGCGTTAATGTTTAACATGTTTTATTTGCTGTGGTGCGCAACTGTGTTCTGAATGTTTACGACCTCCATGATAAAGAAAAATCAACCCACTCGTTCTCACGGAGTCTCCACCTTTTTCAATTTTGCTGGGAGGGGGGTGATTGTGACTTGTGCTGCCCTGAAAGGAGGCCGATGACCTGCTATTTGGCAGCAAGAAGACTTTTGTTTCAATTTCCGCCCTATAAGTAAAACCGATCGTGTAGCAGGTGATCCCGCTTTCCGTACTCTTGCTCTGTTCTAGATCTTTTTGGGGAAGTAACCGAGCCGATCCCATAAATACCGAACAAGATTCAGCCAGCGTCTCCACCGGTGTCGTCTGGCCAACATAACGCAGGCATCGTGACGTTGCGCAGACTTCTGCTTTTCGGCGTTTCGTCTTCTTCCGTATAGATGCCGAGTGACACGACGCCAGCCGACGCCGACAGAAACGCTAAATGTTGGGCATTCTTCACCGCGTGTAGGGGCCACACTACGACGCAGAAGAAATAATATTTACTCTTCTGAGATCGGTGCGGACCTCCCAAGCAAGATACGAAACAACAAAACGCAGCGCTTGCCCGCTGCCCCGGCCGTCACAACTTCTCCCGGTCATTGCTAGCAAGTGAACAGCGAAGTAACGCACTGCGAGAAATCTTCGAACTTGTTTGTAAACGGAATATTCTGGGACAGAGTAACAACTTTTTTTATATATTTTTCTGTGAAGCCAGTCCTAGAGAGACTAAGCTTGCATTAGCCAGTACAGCTTGTATCGCTCACCTTAACACCTGCCATTTCGCAAAACATCTGACGCTATCGCCAGGAACGGGATATCGCGAGAGCGCACCGCAAAAGCCTGCAGAAGCCCGCACACAAGCAAAAGATGCGTGCGCATACGCATGCAACGCCAAATGTTGAGGCTACGTTCTTCGCATGCGCACTGTTGGCACACAATTGGCTTGCGGACGCAAGTCCGTACGGTAAAGTAAAACTGCCTATTACCAGGACTAGTTGACCCAGGCATGCGATTGTACTCCCTCTAGGATATGCACATATGTTACAAACTAAAACTGCGCAGATTGTGCGCTGGTACCAGGGTTCCTTACATGTCTCAGGGCTCGACTTAGTTTACTCGGCGAGACCCCGATGCCAAACCCGGGGAAAGAGGTACAAAGAAAGATTCGCTTAAAAAAAAAACACTGGTCAAGATTCACACGGTGCCCACTATAGTAACTCACATACGAAGCATGGAAGAAGACGAAGTGCCTTTCAGGCAGAACGCCGAGTCTTCCAGCTCTACTCATTTTGTGAATTTCTTGGACTCTGCCTTGAACTGCTGTTTCCTCCTTAACTGCGACGGAGATGGAGTCTCACGCGCGTCCGCCGGACTCGGCAGTGCCCGCGACGGCTGCCTCCAGGAAGCGCAACGGCACCGAGAGCGACACTGACAGCGACGACACGATGCAGTACTATGTCAGCGGTGAAGATTCTTGTGACGACACCTTCGAGCTGGTGCGGAGTCGTAAAGCAAAGCGAAGATTTCTCAGCGCATCATCGAATTCGAGTGAGTCCACCGTGAGATCTTCGCGCAATACTGAGGAGCTCACCATCCTGTTCGCGCCAGTTCTCGCCACTGACAACCTGAGACGCCTCAACAGGCAAGCCGTGTCTTCACATCTAGAGGCGCTAGTTCCGAATGAAATCAAAGACATGAGAGTGAACACCCGTAAGAACGTCCTTGCGATTGACGTAGAACACACAGCTGCGTTGGATTCTTTGCGCAATGTCACGGAACTTGACGGGATGAAAGTCCGCCCTCATATTCCGCTGGGCAAACAAGTCAGTACTGGCGTAATTTACGATGTTGACGAGACCATTGTCGACTCCGATCTGTCGATCTTAATCAAGCCGGCTACCGAAAACACCGTCATCACAAACGCGTTTCGTCTCGGCACGTCACGGTGTGTGAAGATCATATTTAAGGGCGAATCCCTCCCATCGCATGTAAAAGTGGGCCACTTTCGACACGCAGTTCGCCCATTTATACCAAAACCGCTGCAGTGTTGGAAATGCATGAAGTTTGGACACGTGAGTAGTGTGTGCAAGAACACTACCGTCTGTTCTCGCTGCACTGGGCCCCACACCACTAACACGTGCAAGGCCAATGTGCTGAAGTGCACAAACTGTAGCGGCCCTCACGATGCATCCTCGAAGGAATGCCCTTTGATACGAAAGGAAATGGCAATATTGAAAAAAATGGTTAGAGACCACTCGTCTCACCGAGAAGCAGCAGCATCTATTAAGCGACGACGATCACGTCGCCGACGTCGATCAAGAACCTCCAAAGCCTCTGCAGAACGCCAGCCGCGGACATTACCACCCGCTCTTCCGCCCCGGCCAAACGCAGTCAGCTCAAAGGACACAGGTGCATCGAACAGCACGGCTGCTGACGCTTGGCCTGCACTCCCGCGGCTTCATGCCCCTACTGAGCGAAATCAGAGCTCTACAGCAAGGGATACCTCATCTGTTCCTGATAAATTGTCAGACCAGGATCAACAAGTTGTTGTCATGATAAGCTCTCTGATGAGTGCTATTCGTGTTCTCCTGGACAAGCTACAGACACCAACAGCTCGAAGTGCGTTGCAAGTGCTGGATGCCATCAATCCGGTTCTTGAGAGCCTTCAGAAGTCCAGTGCTTGAGGGCTTCTACAGCGGAACCACGGCTCATCGACAACAACAGCGATCGTTCCGGGATTATGTCAGAAGTGCCTCCATATTCCAATGGAATGCGAGAGGCTTGAGGTCACGTATTTCGGAGTTGCGGCAGTTCGTGTTTGACAACCACTTCCCTATACTGGTTATCTCTGAATCGAACTTATCAGCCTCCATAAGACTATCAGGGTATGAACCTTTTGTTTCAACCACGTGTGTCCGAAGTAGTAAGGTTTTGGTTTACATCCGCAAAGACCTTACGTATTTTTCCCAACCCGTAGCGCCACACGACGGTAACCAATATGTCTGTGTTACTGTGAAAAAGAAGAGGCTGTCTTTTACTCTTATTGGCGTCTACCTATCCCCAACCAGTCAGTTTGATAGCAAAAGACTAGAAGATATCATGACTGCTACTCCCGGTCCTTGGATAATAACAGGGGATTTCAACGCTCACCACCATATATGGGGAAGCTCCAGGATAAACTCGAGGGGCAGGTCACTAATATCTTTTGCATCTGGCCACAACCTATGTCTTCTAAACGACGGAAGCCCGACATTTCTGCGAGGAACAACGTACAGCAGCTGCCTTGACTTGACTTTTGTGTCAGGTTGCCTGACTTCGAGCGTGCAGTGGTTCACCGATATTGAAACCCATGGAAGTGATCACATTCCGACCTATGTGAGAATCGATGGATTAGACGCCGCATTACCGGTTGTATCTCGCCAAATCGACTGGTCAGTCTTTCAAGCTCGTGTAGAAGACACATGCAAGAAACGTATTGCACGCAAATTAGAAGAAATAATTGCTGACGCAATGCAAGATTGCACGCGTTGCTTCACACATTCATCAAAGCGTACAGAGAATGACATTGAGTTGGAAAGGCTTCGTGCACTACGTCGCCGAGCTGAAAGGAGGTACAGGCGCACGAAGTCAATTCTTGACCTCAGAGAAGCTCGGCGCATGCAAAAGAAGATAAAGCGGCGAATGGATAAGCTAGCGGATCAAAGATGGAAATGCTTTTGCGAGTCACTGGACCCCCGCAAGCCATTATCCCGTGTGTGGCGTACCCTACGGGGTCTTAGCTCAAGCCCCCAGCAACGACGCCCTTTCAACGCCCTTGCTCTCTATGAAAACCGCCGCGAGATAGAAGTTGCGGAGGATTTTTGTGCGAAAGTCGCCGGCGGCACAAATTTAGTCTTTGACATGACTTTAGGTGACATCCCCGGTCCACGAGATACAAGTATGGACGTTCCATTCTCTATGGAAGAGTTAGAAGCTGCTATGGCGCTCTGTAGGTGTTCATCTTCACCAGGGCCCGATGGGATAACATATAGTGCTTTGCGCCACCTAGGTCAAGAAGCACGAAGAGAACTCCTCAGCCTTTTTAACAGCTCATGGCGAGATGGTGTCGTCCCACAGGAATGGAAACGAAGCCGCCTGGTACCGCTACTAAAAACTGGAAAGTCACCGCTCGAACTGGCATCGTATCGGCCGATAGCACTTGCCAGCTGCGTCGGGAAACTTATGGAACGTATGATCCTCATGCGTCTCGAATGGTACCTTGAACACAACAAAATTTACCCTGACTCAATGGCGGGATTTCGACGAGGCCGTTCATCGATTGATAGTGTCATCGATCTGGTATCATCTGTAGAACAACAAAAATCTCGGAAGCGATTATCAGCAGCACTCTTTCTTGACGTGAAAGGCGCCTACGACAATGTTTCCCATCAAACCATTCTAGACGCACTTCTGACAGTTGAACTAGGAGGGCGAGTATATCGATGGATCAGAAACTACTTGACACAAAGGTCCTTGTTCGTGCGTACGGAAGATGGTCCGACTACCGACCACTACACATGCCGAGGCGTTCCCCAAGGCGGTGTTCTAAGCCCTGTTCTTTTCAACCTCGCGCTTCTTGGGCTGGCTGAATCCCTACCGGAAACAGTGAGTGTTTCAATATACGCCGACGACATCTGCATCTGGACATCAGCGGTCACTCGCCTGCAGGTTCGCGCAAGGCTACAGCAAGCAGCAACACAGGCATCTGACTATCTTCGGACACAAGGGCTTACCATCTCAACAGAAAAATGTGCGTTAGTCGCTTTTACGCGAAAAGCGATGTCTGGTTATCCAGTGTACATCAATGGCCAGCCTATCTGCTACAAGAAAAATCATCGGTTTTTGGGTGTCATTGTTGACCGGGACCTCTCTTGGAGCCCTCAGGTTGCCCACTTGAAGAAGAGGCTCACATCTATTGTTCACATCTTCAAGTTCATCGCCGGCAAAACATGGGGATCGTCAGTGGGCTCCATGCTACAGTTATATCGAGCACTCTTTATCGGATTTCTACGCTATAGTTCTCCCGTGCTTGCTAAAACATGCAAGTCAAATCTTCGAGAACTTCAGAGCGTGCAAGCACAGGCACTACGTGTTTGCCTAGGCCTTCCGCGGAGCACCTCAACAGCAGGAACCATTATAATGGCTCAAGACCATCTGATCACGACTTACATCAGCACCGACTCGCTTAGGGCCCATGTTCGTCATATTTCACGGATTCAATCAAGCTTTCTTGCCTGTCTGCCAGAACGACGACCACAGGCATCCTTCTCCAACGAGGTTAGCAAGCATCGTGCCTCCCTACCATCGGGCTTCACACCATCAGCACGTTCAACCTCAGCTTTGTGGTGTTTAAAACAACCTCAAGTGCGTCTTACAGTTCCAGGGATAAGAAAGAAGGCCGACTTGCCTACCTTGGCCTTGAAGCAAGCAGCTCTGGATTGTTTGCACACTTTCTACTTTGACCGCGTCCACATATATACGGACGGCTCTTCCACCCAGACCAGCTCCACCGGGGCAGTGGTTATACCATCACGATCACTAAGCATCCGATACAAGATTTCTCACTTGACTACATCGACCGGTTCGGAGCTTGTTGCCCTCCGAGGTGCCGTAGATTATATTAACAACCAACCGGCGAATCGGTGGGCAATATTCTGTGATTCAAAGGCGGCCTTGCAAAGTCTTCTGTCATCTCTTCGTCGCGGGTCCTGTGAACAACTCGTATCGCAGATACGAGAAATGCATTATCACATGATTGCGAAAGGGCACGACGTCGTGTTTCAGTGGCTGCCTGGCCATTGCGGTATCTCCGGCAACGACGTCGCTGACGAAGCTGCTAAGAAAGCACATGAAGGAGCAACCCTTGTTTCTATACCTTTATCGCGGACTGACGCAGCCCAACACTTAGGCAAGCTAGCGCACCGTATGACATTGGAGAAGTGGCACACACCTGATTTCACTCAACATCGATTGCATTCCCTCGATCCATCTATGCAACTGCGGCTGTTACCAGGGCTTCCGCGTAATGAGGAAACAATGCTGTGCCGCTTACGCTTGGGCGTCGCATTCACGAATGCATATACGTTTTTAATTGGAATGGCTGATAGCGCCGAGTGCAATGCCTGCGGTGTCGAAGAAACTATAGACCATCTACTGTGCTACTGCCCATCATTTGAATATGAAAGACAAGAACTCTGCACAGCTCTCAACCAGTTAGATAGAAAACCGTTCACCTTGAACAAGATCTTGGGACCATGGCCTCGCATATCGCAGCTACAAAAGGCCACAAAAGCGCTGCTGCGATATTTGAAAGATACAGGGTTGAGTCAGCGTCTGTGATCCGGACTGAGTGACTGAACGATATCCCCGGTGGACTTTCTCTTCTTTCTTTAATCTTTCCGTCCCCGTTCCCCTTTCCCCAGTGTAGGGTAGCCAACCGGGCTCAGTCCTGGTTAACCTCCCTACCTGTCATTTATCATTTGCTCTCTCTCTCTCTCACATACGAAGCATAGTTTTAGGACGTACGTCAACATTAGTTACAACAAGCGATGATAGCGCGTTATCCTACGTTTATCTGCGCGAACACTGAAGACTTGGTTGGCTTCGAACCTAGCGAGTGGCGCCGGGTTAGGGTTTCCAAAGAAGCATGAATTTTTCCTCGACTGCGGAGTTTAGTACTTTTCATTTTTCGACAAGAACAAAACGAATTCCGTCCTTATAGCACTCGGCGTAATAAGTCAAGTGTGGGGAAAGCTGTAATTTCATCTCTTCATCTCTCGAGCAGAAATAAAAGCCGGTTTGAGATAATGTGGCAAGATTCCCTGGCGCAATCATGAAACTATGGCAGGATTGTCCACGAGGTCGCTGTGCATTAATAAACTTGACATAGTTTCATCAGTGCCGGTTCCGTGTTGTTTCAGTGCCAGTTCGTGCTGTGCTATGCATTCCGCTTATTAAGGTGATGAGAAAGTCTGAATGGTATTAATATTTCCCAAGAGTTGAATAGCATTGTCCGAATGTGATGTGGCGGATGCACCAAATAAGTAGACCGTGCTTCAGGTGCTGATTTAAGGGAGAGAGTTGGGATAGTTGGAATTTAGGCAAATACATGCTCCAGCGCGTAAGGAAAATGAAAAGAGGGTCAAAGACAAAAGGTCGTTTTCTGTCGTCCTTTTGTCGACGCACGTCTTTTCATTTTTCTTACGAGCTGGAACATGTGTTTGTCTAGTGCTAGTGCCCGGGATGACACTACTTGTGTGTGCTTGTGGCTTGTGTGATAACGTGTACAGTGTTTGTTGTTATTTTGATATGTTCTTTACGGCAAGTACAACAACAACAAAGACGAGAAAAACGACGATGATTGCTCCTCTGGTGATTTCCTTTCCGCTGCCATCCATATTTCACGTCCTTAGGGTTCTTCCCCAAGAAATACCGGAGCCAGGTCTACTGGCGAGGTCGGCACTGTGTCGCACTATGCAAACATATTTGGCTTTCTCTTCCGTTGAGGTGATCAGAAAAAGCGCCACGGAAACCCGTCGCCCGATTCCCACCGATACAACGAAGGAGTAATGAGTTCTCTGTTAGCAAAGTTCGCTCCTATCTCCCTCATAATCCGTTCCACGCAAAAGGGGAGCTGCAAAGCGCCCACCCCAGAGATTTCGGTGTGCGCCGCCTCGCGAAGGCCGGCTAATTGTATTTACCCTATTGCTCTGGGAAAACTCGGACCCGGCGTTGGTTCGTTTGTCCTCCAATTCGTTTATTTTATTCTATGCCATGCGACACTGCGTGTCGCATGGCATAGAATGGCGATCACGGCTAATCAGGTAATCTTTACCTTATGTATTGATTTTTCACATGCGTGGGTAAAATCACTTGGATCTGGCGCCGTAAAATGTCGATCTTATCACCGGCATTATTGATCTCTGCTTGTTTTGCTGCGGGACTAAGAAACGCTTGCGAATCTTGGAGAAACATTATTATGAGATAATTTTGAGGAAAGCAACATTTAAATTAGGGAGATTGCTTACAAATAGCCATTAAACGAGGCCGGTACAACCTTGGCCGCCTTTATAGAAAGTAAAAAAAAAAAAACTCTTTAGGACGTTGCTACAGAGGAGGTACTCTTCCTGGCTTGTTGAACGAGCAGTCTGCTGCGAACTTGACCCGCACGTGCCGTATCGGTGTTATTGCGCGTACTACACGGGAGAGTATAGCATACGGCGCCCTCAAACAGCGTGAGTGCACTCTTGGCAGCAGTTGGAAGAACAAGAAAACATTAAAAGGCAGCTCGCAAGACGGTTCCGATCAACCGGCGAGCGATGCTCGCGTACACGCGGACGAGAAGCCGGCGTTTCAATGCGCGGCGCTGTCATTAATATGGCCGCGGGAAGCATTAACGGGCGTAAAAATGCATTCAGAATTTTTCATCATGGGTGCAATTAGATGGCGGCACGCGTCGCGCTCAAAGACGTCTCTGTTGCGGCGCTCACTCGGCCCTTACAAACAGGCATGCGCACGAAACGTGAAACTTGCGGGCATCCGCACGACGGTAATGGCGCACGGAAATGAGCGGCGGGCGTGCAAGCCAGCCCTGCACGGCGCCCGGCCTGTTCCAATTAACGACGCCGGGCGGGAGCTCGGAGCAACGTCTCGGCGCCCTATAATAAACACGGCGCGGAAAGGAGCGGCGCGGTTGTAAAGGGCTCATTCCTCCGTCAGCTGGCGCGCCGTTTCCTGAAAGTAAACGCTTCCGACGCGCCCACATCGCCCGGATGTTTTCGGTATTGTTTTGTGGGGCGTTAACGTTAACGAGGCCGAAAGGAGCGAGGCCCGCCGCCCGTGCCTCTTGCTTGCGCAGGTCAATGTGCAGTTTCGGCGGAACCCTCTCTGGGGCGCCGTCGCCACCGGCGCAAGCGCGGCAGTGTAGTACGCGCGCGGAGAGCCGACCTCGAAGGCGCCGCCAAAAATGTAGTGCCGCTTGGCAGGCCACGGTCGAGCCTCTTTCACGTCTCTCAGAGGAGTCGTTCGCTATTCAGTGGCCCGTAAGCGTTGATACGATAAACGCGACGGCGACGACTGCTTGCGGCGCGTGACGCACCGACTGCTGGGGCTTTCGACAAATAAGAACGGCGTCGCGAGGCGAGACCCAGTCGGAGGGAGTGTATTGGGGATGAGAAGACAGGATTTGCGCCATGGCAAAAGAAGGACGCGCGTTCGGGGCAAGAAAGACATAAACCTCGGGAAGCTTGCAAGAGAGAGAAAGGGAGGTAATAAAAGCCAAGATAGAAAAATAAACACGAGATGAGTGCATTGTATATATCTCCAACACGAGGGTGCGTAATGTGGTGGTGGTTCGGCGAATGCCTGGCTGTGTCAGTTCTGTGTAATGGTGCTGAGAGCAGCGTACAAAACGAACACGAGACGAAAATATGGATGGGCGCCAACGTTCATTGGGCTTTTCATATTCTACTGCTGCTGGCGAGCATACAAGACATTGCTCTCGTCAGACACCAACAGCATGCCATAAGCCCCCCTCCCAACCTCCCCCAAGCATAATATTCCAATTTCTCCTTCTTCAGAGAGCTGCATTTCACGACAATCTACCACCGCCGCTAAACTGCGTCTCCATACGCTTCAAGGTACGTCTTTGCCTTGCGATTTATGCTGCTGTGAGTAACATCATCTACCGTAGGGTGACAGGTCCTTGGTGGGCAGAGGGGCAATGCACACGTTCTAACACCGCAGACAAACAATTTCGCCCTTTTTCTTTGCCTAAATCTCCATTTAAATCAATGTTCTACGTTACCTGAGGATATAAAGAGATAACGAGCTCGATAGGGAGCGTGGGGCACCTAAAGGGGGCGTGGTGAATCGCGGTGGTAGTCATCTGACGCAGCACCGGCTTTATTCATATTGCAGCCTTCCTCAGCGCGCTGCGTACAATACCATGTGTTCGCCCGCATCAGCCTGCATTCGATATCGTCAACAATCGTAAGAAGAGCTGCATTTCGGAATGTATGCATCAAAGAGTTCTTGATAGCTTCAAATGTCGACAAAGGGCTAAACGGCAGCGAAGTGGCCAGGTTCTCGATGCAGAAGACGAATGCGGCAGCCAGTCTAGCGTCCTGTAGGGAAGGTGCCTGCGACATTCCAATGTAAACACAGAAGAGAATGCTGTCACAATGCCGTGGCTTCTAGGCGCCCTTTCCGTGCACTTGAAGGCGAATACGGAACAGTGTTAGTTTTCCTGGTCTTGACGACGCCATTAAACTAAACCGACTTTGATGCGCACAAGCGCGAACCAACTAGCACACTGCTGTAGCGCCTAACATGCAGCCCTGGCGCTCCTATGACATTTTTGTGACACTTTTTGACAAATTTGTGATGACTGCATTAGAAATGACATTCCACGTCGAAATATAAACCCCGACGGATGGTAAAGCAAAAGAAAAAATGTAGACAGGTTCACTGAATTGTTTGCATTGGGCTGTTTGGCCCCTGCTGAAACCTGTCAGGATTGCCTTTCTTTTTTCTGTAAAGTGTGTCCGGTAAGCATTTCGCGTGATACTTTAAACCTTTATAAAATGAGCACTATAAATCTAAACGGCGCACGCGGAGATAAGCAGAGCTAATGTCACGCTAAGAATCGGTTATGCTAAGAACGAGTAGGAAGCACAGTCGAAAAACATTGAGCTAATTGGATGCACATGAACTGAATGCCACTAGACGGTTTAGTTATAGACACGCGCACGTGCTCGCGCTACGATGTCAGCACACGTGCACTTCACGCGGCGAACGCTGCGTAGCCACCGCATCACATCACAGAGACACTACGGCGTCGAGTAACAAAAAAAAAAGAAAAGATTGTTCCGGTGGACATTTAAAAAAATTATTCGAGCGACCAACAATGTAACAGTTGGTGACACTACGAAGCTATGACACTATGAAGCCATATGCTTCACTTTACGTCGGTTCTCGGCTGCAACAACATTCATGAGAGCTATACTTTCGTTTCACCCCTCGTGATGGTGCCACAGTCATACTGCAATAGCAATGCCTTGCTATTTGAGGCTCGAGCTGGTTGCCTAAGGAAAAGAAAAACATACCCAATCAAATAATTCGCAACAAGATGAGGCACGCAGCAAAAATCCGGAGGCCGCTCAACACGTCGTAATGGAATGCGAAACCAGTGAGACCCGTAGTCAACGTACACCTTCCAGAAGCGATGGATTTAAAGTGGACGGAAACATCAACCGGTAAGCAGTCCAGATAATCAAGAGACGTTTGGAGTATTGATGCAAAAAAAAAGTAGGGAAGAGATTGATACGACCGGGCTCCTTACAGGCATAGGTATATGTACAAGGTAGATAAAGAAATTTTAAGAGAAAGTAGATTTAGGATATGTATATGATGTGGTAGATTGAAACGCATATATAGCATGCCTGATTAACTGAAGCAGGTTAGGTGACTATTTGTCACCACCCCATTTCAAAGATGATGCCAATAAATCATCACCATCATTATGCGACCTATCAATTGTTCTAAAATTGTATTAACTCTATGTTAAATACAGAGTTCTTACCATACAAAGCCATTTGATTGTTCCAAAGCTCCACATGACAACACGTTACCAGCGCCGACGGTGTGAAGAGCCGTAAAGTTGACCTCTCCCTTTCTTTGTAATAAGTAAATAAGCTCAAGCTTTAGGCACAATTCCTGCTGGGAGCGATGTCAGTCAAGAACTGAATTTATTCCAGAACACGCAAACAGTCCTCTCTCTCTCTCTGTCTCTCTCTCTCTCTTGATTAGCGGCGATAACTTGGAGTGGCGTCCCCTCGCGAGTGACGTCACGGCCAGGACGCCGCTCGCTCCTGCTCGCTCGGCTGCCGCGCGCGCTCGTTCCCTTCGTCTATGCTTGGAGTATGGATGGCTCGAGCCGTACTTATTGCGGAATATGTTGCCTTCTTTCTGCTGCCATGCCTGAACCACAGTTCTTTCTTCAAAAGTGCGTGAGTCAAGAAAATTTGCGGCTTGGATACCGCAAGCTATGTAGCGTTGAAGGGGCCTACTGGTTTTGCAATGCATATATGCGCCGTGTCTGTCCATAAATTTTGCGTAGAAAGAATGTCTGCAAATTCAACTCGCTAAGTTGTGTATCATGCTTCGCTAAACACTTAACATTGCCTTAGCACTTAGCTATGAGAGACATGGCATCTTACATGCAGGAAAAGTCTTGCTATTTGGTGGCAACATGTTCGTGCTAGAAAGACACTGCCCAGTTAAGCTGTCATCGTGATTCTTATTACTCTGCTGAGTTGTTCTCGTCAAATATGGCCACTTTAATAATGCGTAAAGAAAGAGTTAGGCGTGCATTTCGTATGAAAAATTTGCTCCTACTTTCACCACCCTCTGAAACAGGCCCCCATAAAATGAATTGCTCATGGCTGCTAACACGACGGCGCGTCATGTAGAGTATTTACATAGTTAATTCCCAAATACCACAGTAGCAATCACGTGAAAGAAATATTTCATTGTTAATATCGAGAGCCAATCAATTGCAAGCGAACAAATGTTTCATGGTGGCACTCAGTAGCCTTTATCGACAATATGGCACACCCCTCACGCCACGGTAGCAACCGACTGCCGTTATGGCGAGGCACGCATTGTTCGCGAAACCCACAAGTTTACTACAACTTCGAATTGAAAGCACGAAGCAGTTTTTTACAGCGCCAATTGCAATTCCTAAAGTATACTCGAGGTACTACATCGCAGCTTAGGGTACCTATAAAAGGAAAATTCAAGCACCTTCTGCCTCACCATGTCTCGATCCAGCGCTGTTTAATTATACAAACAGAGAACTATTTGCTTCGTCAGTACATAAAAAATAACTTCGCAAACCTTCATAAGAAACGCACCACAAGCCTTACATATTTCACTTGATTTCTGACCCTCCACCGGGAAATTCTTATCTCTTCAATATGTCCCATACTACTAATGAATGACGCTTCGGCTTGTTTCTGGCTGTGGCCATACGGTCCAAAAGACATATTTGACTAAATAATTAGGGCCGAGCAGACTGTGTCAGTTCGCCAAACAGATTTGTCATGTATATTTTTCAAGCAACAAACACCAGTAAATTGTGCAAGTGAGCTGAACGTGTAGCACGGAAAATGGAATATATATTGGTACAGTCCTTTTCGTATTCTGCAAACGGCTCTAAGCCTCAATCAGCTTTACTTCAAATTACCGCCACTTAAAATAAATACGTGAAGAACCGTATAATTTTGAGAAGCAGTTAAAGAAGCAAGTGGTGCTGGGAGAATCTAAACTGCAGTGTTAGTTAAGTCCTCTTGTTACTGCTAAGCGTTTGTGTGAAGAAATGCAAAAATTCGATATTATACCATAAGCTACTCATCATGAGCCAACCTGTTTTAGCGGATCAAAATCAAGGTAACTGTTGTAGAAGTCATATATATCCAGCGTTTGTGACATACTTGTTGCACCGCGGCAGGTATGGTATCATAACTGGATTCTTATATGCTATGCTTTTGCGGTTGTCGATCAGCACATGAAAAACCCGCAATGGGTGGTCTGCGCTTCTTCGGCTGGTCCTGTAGCGTTGCCTTTGAGAACTGTATTGTCGTCTAAGAAATAAGCTCATTGAATAAATTTTCGCGAACGAAGACGTCGCAAAAATATATTTGAGGCGACCGCCTTAAGTATACAAGCAGAGGGAACGAGAGCGAATCAACGAAAACACTGCAGAAGGCGCTCGGACACCGCCCGAACTACAGCAGACGACAGGTGCGAGTCCATGCCCTGACGTCACGCGAGCGGCGCTCGCAGCGCCCCTATAGTTCGTTCTCGGGGCTAATAGTGGCGGGCCGTCCTAGTCTGGGAAACCTTGGCGGCCTGCCGAAAAGAATGCCAGCTGAGAGGTTGAAGCCCTTCGCTGACGTAACAGTCACATGACGATGTAGCAGTCACGCGAGGATCACGAAGAGTACCTAAAGGAGCAAAAGAGAGAGAAACGAAACTTTATCAAACCACTTCCATCTAGGAACGGGGATCAAACTCATGTCAGAGTGCCAATATGAAACTGGAAGCGCGAACTGCCGATACCGCTCTTCTTTAGACTTGCTTCTTCACTGCACTATCGCTCAACAAGCGCGCTTCGTGACGTGGCCATGGTCACGACGCACGATATCACAGTGGTGGTGCCTGCTCCATTATCTCGGAGGAACCCGCACACAATGCTTACACAACATAGTTCGCGCTGTCAAAGGTTTGCAGATTGGAGTTTTTGATTCTCGGTGCTGTATAGAAGAAGAAGAATGATAGTGTAGAGCAAAAGACGAAGGCGACCGAGGCGGGCCTACTTTCGATTTCATTTCCCACAGCATAGAAGCCAGGCCGAAGGCGAACATCAACGTTAGACGAATATATGTAAAGATGGGGGTTGCCAGTAAGATGGCCAGTTGAGTAAAAGCGGCAGAATTGTTCAAAAACAGCAGCGATCAGCAAGCGAAAAGGGCTCTTCATCGTTGCAGATTATAAATAATCGCGAAGTTAGACAAAGCTCTTCACAATTATTTTTTCTTTTTTTTTAGCCATGCGAGCCTTGCAGCTTTTTTTTCACCCGTCCGTGGGAGGTTTGCTAATCAAAATCTGAGGTTTATGCTGCAATTGTAATGCATGTCGCGTACTTCCCCCACTCTAATCTTTCGTATTGCGGTCCTTTTAAGTTATTTATATTTTATTTATTTGTAAAATACCCTACAAGGCCCCTACATGGGGCATTGAGTAAGGGGGGCATAGAATCAAGTAAGCACACACAATCTAGTAACAATATGATGTTGCTTCCGTTACTGTTTGTTTCCTCAGCTGGTTGTCTCACTTGCGCTTCTTCGCTTGCCCCAATAATGTCCTCAGTGAGCTGATGTTGACATTTGGCAGTTTGGAGCGTTTTGTTCTACCATTACTTGGCCTAGTGGTGTCGCAAGTCAAGCGACGGGAACTAGATTTCCTGTCGACAAAAAAAAAAGAATCTCGGGTTTTATATGTCGAAACCTCAATTTGATTATGAGGCACGTCTTATAGTGGGGGACTCCCGATTAATTTTGATTATTTCGGTTTCCTTAACGTGCATACGATGGTTGGTACACAGGCGTTTCTCGCATTTCGCTTCCATCGAAATGCGGCCGACGCGGCCAGGAATCGAGCCTGCGACCGCGTGCTTAGCAGCGCAATGCCAGAACCGCACAGCCACCGCAGCGGGCCCTGTCCGATGCGCTGGTCGACAATACATGAGCCAATCAAAACGTTTGCCGGCTGATGCGAGGTCCTTGACCCTGATTCATCAATTTTCCTACACAACAGCTGTTAAGAGCTAGAAGCGGGGTTTGGTATATTTGCCTATCCGTTCTTTCCGTCGTGCTGGCGATTACGGCCGTCGTCAAGTCGTCGTCGTCATCTTCACCGTGTAATCTTTGTCAAGCCACTTTCTCATCCTCCGCTTCACTCTCTTCATAGATGAGGAAAAAGAAAACCTTGGTAACTTCTACCAGCACTGGGATTCCGACTCGTATCCCTGCGGCAATATGGAATCGCGGATTGGACGCGCTGTAGCAACTACGTGATGGCGCAGCTTTAGCGCTTTATAATTTCTACGAAGTTTTGCACTCCACAGACTGAAAGGGCGGCTTCTGTGCACGTACTTCGACGGACACAGCAGACATTGCTGCGGCAGACGAGGGCGTCGTTGTCTCCATAGGAATTAAGTTGTTCTTTACAGGATGGCGGGGCCACTTGCCATGGTTGCTTTGTGGCTTTGGGGTTGCGCTACCAAGCACGAGATCGCGGTATCAAATCACAGGCGAGGCGGCCGCATTTCGATGGGGCGAAACGACAAAGCGCCCGCGCATTGGGGGCACGTTTCGAACCCCAGGTGGTCAAAATTAATCTGGAGTCCGTCACTACGGCGTGCCTCATAATCAAATCGGTGTTTTCGCAAGTAGCACTTCGGAATTTCAAGACGGTGGTGTCGGCGCTGAGAACCAGCTCCTGCTGCATTAAAGGAGTTCAGAGTCGGAGGACTCACTAAAGTCTGTGTGTTTGTCGTCTCTAGATATATAGCGGCGCCCGCACCGTTTTCGTACATTCGCCTCTTGTTCGCTAGGCGAACACACTCCATAGTCCCTTCAAATTGGTTCTTTTTTTTTTCGATGTCTTCGTGCGTCAAAGTTCATATAAAGGGACTCACTTGTAGACAACAACTTATGCACAGCCGTGCCTGACAATGGAGCTCGATCCAGCCCGGTATCAAGTTTTTATTTGAGGTTCCACCGAACTCAAAATTTCCCACTATGAACAAAACTATAGGGTAACAAAATTTGTTGCTCGGCTAGTTGGTTCATGCTAATAAATGAATACTGGTAAGAGCCAGTTTCAAGACGGGACAAGAGAAAACACTGACGCACAGGACAACCGCTTGTCCTGTGCGTCGGTGTTTTCTCTTGTGCCGTCTGGAAACTGCGCTTACCAGTGCTCATTGATTATGAACAAAACCATGCGCGCTAACCTAACTTGCACAGGAAACACATTTCACAATCCCCCTCATCAAGTATCCCCAAGAAACGCATCCCATGATCCACCTGTATACGTATTCTTTCATCTACAAAGGTTGTCCCAGCTAATTTTAGCTAGATTTTAAAAATATACGAATGCCACATAGCAGGACAGAACCAATGTAGTGTTGTTTGCTGTCGTTTGGAGATACTAAAATAATCTTTTCGCTCCATCTAATTAGCTAATTAGTATTAATTAATCAATCGAAATTTCAAATATTATAGTTAAATGAAAAGTGCCAATGAGAAAACTGTAGAGCGACATGAAGAACTCCCGATACAGCTTTCTGTTGCTCAATACGTGCTACATAAAAGTATTTTTCCGAGCGTGAAAAAAGCTCGCGAATGCACGTATTGAGCAACAGAAAGCTGTATCGAGAGTTTTTCACGTTGCTCTACAGTTTTCTCGTTGACGCTTTTCATCTAATTATAATATTTGAGAAGCTCATAAAAAATTAAGACTAATTATCAAATTAGGCGGATTGAAAAAATAATTTGAGAATCTCCAAGCGGCGGCAAACAACATTACCTTGGTTCTGTCCAGCTACGTGCCATTCGCACATCTTTAAATCTTGCTGCATCATAGCTGGGACACCCTGTATATGCTTATACGCAACACCATCTCCTTCACCCCGCACACCTTACTTAGGAATAAAACACCCAGGGCGGATATCGTTTAATAAAATTTAAAAATCTAGTCAATAAAATCGCCCGCACTCCCGCATGATATGATATGATGTGATGAGGAAGAGAAGTACAGCGCTAGCAAAATAATAAAATAAAATAGAAAAGAAGGAAAGGAGGTGAAAGACATACATAGGTTAGCACGGGAAAAGAATCCGTCAGACAAACTACGGAGGCATTTTCTAGACTGAAACCGGAGATACGGTGCTGAAAGGTGCTGCCGCGACGTTGGGCATCTTTTTTCAGTCGCGAATACTGAATAACAGCATCAGATATGGCCTTACTTTTTATTCCTGTCATTCTGTTTCACTTCTTTTATGTTTGTGTCATTAACACGAACAGATTCCTATTTACACGAGTCTGAAGCACCAAGTGAGACTTGCCATAGAAAGGGGCTTATTTGATTGAAAGTGAGGAAACTTAAACAAAAGGCGCGCGAGAGAACTTAAGCTGCACGATTCTAAGCCCGCTTGTCAAACATGTGAAACTCGGGAGAACACATTTGCTGGGATAAACATTGTTGTACATAGGAGAGAAGCAAACTTTCGTCGGTGGCAGAATTTAATAGGACATTTCTAATTGCTCGTGCAGCGTTGATTGACAAAATGAACGCCCATACGAAACAAAAGCGGCAATCACACGGGATGAGAAACAGGGAACGGGGTGAGGGGAATGAGTTAGAGGTGGGGATAACAACCAGAGAACATAAGCAGAGATCATAGAAAAAAAAACGTTCTGGGACGCCTTGCTGAAGAGCTCGGATTTCACGAATTAACTACAGGCCGTCCAGAGGGCCCGCGACGTCGCGGAGAATCACCATCTCCCTATCCCGTCGTGGGCGGAGCCACCAACTTGATCGGGGAGCCTTCGGTTCCCCCCAATCAAGTTCCTTAGGACACTCTAACAAAGTTCTTGTCACTGTCACTGTCTTGTCTGGTTTCGCCGGAAAGGCCAAGCAATCATAGCGATAGGAAAGTATTCAACTATACGAATTGAGGTTCGTAGTATTATAGGCGTTATAAATTGCAGTAAACATTCATTTACTAATTAAATTAACTTATGGCTCCACGTGTGACGTCACGCCCACGCAGGCAAAAATGAACGTGTTGCACTCGATCACCGCGAACATTCTTTGTCGCAACGCTGGCGTGAATAGCGCCGGCCCCGTGAAGCGAACACTTCTTCATGGTGCCTCTCGCTTCAACGCGTCTCCGAAACCAGAGGTCACGCAACGCTCAACACTAGGCCTGCGGGCAGACAGCGTACATGTAGCCAAAAGACACTAGCTCGCCCATCCTTTGAACTCACCGAAGGCTACCTCCCAGGTAATCCCTCTCGGCTCACCCTCGCACGCTTTAACTCACACCCACAGCATACGGCGCGCGGGACGCGATAGGATCCTATTACGCTGGGACTTCATACGGAACCTCACGACGACACCGACGGCAAATATTCGCCTGGTGTATCTATATAAGTGCTATAAATGCACCGAGGGGCCTATTTGGACGAGTGACTAAATACACTGTATCGAAGTTTATTTCGAACACACCATGCCTGCCATTTCTTTCTCCGCGATTTTCTTACTACTCTAAGCAACTATATATCAGTCTATCTCTGCAACATCAAGCTTGAATGTCTCGGCAGCGTAATTGAAGAAAGAAAGGAAAATTCTCTTCACATCGCTCTTTTCAGATGAAAAACGTCACAGCTGTGATACGGACGATCTACCACTATTTCACAACCGCATCTCATTGTCGTCAAAGAAAAGTTGCGTTATATATTTACTCTCATAGTTGACAAAATGATTTTAACGGGTCACAATAGAGGTATCATCATAAAAAATGAAGTCCTTTCTTTTGTTATTGAACTTAAACCTGAAAAGTAGCCATGGCCAGCGCGAGCGCCGAACACTTGCCCGAGATCGCATAACTGCGAAGCAAGTGAGGCAGGCTTTGAAGAAGGCGCGGCACACGTGCACGTTAATAAGGCGCCAGCCAAAGAATGTGACGTTTACCGCATTGACTGTTACGTCAATGTGTTCAACAACTCACTTACGACTCACGCGACTCCATCGACTAAACCCCTCCCTGCAACTCCGACCTCCACTCGGACTTCCTCGACGTGAAGCTGCGCTTCTCTGCCGCCTTTGGTTAGGAGTGGCCTTCACAAAGGCATACTCTACATTAATTGGAATGACTGACAGTGCAGCTTGCGAGGTCTGTGGCACCGAAGAAAACATCGACCACCTGCTGTGCCACTGTCCAAGATATGCCTCAGAGAGACAAGAACTTGCCAAAGCTTTCCAAAAACTGGACAATCGGCCGCTTTCTGTGCAGGTGCTGCTAGAACACCGCCCCCATCGCCCGTCGGCCCATAAAGCGGTGAAGGCGCTTTTGTGTTTCTTAAGGACGACGGGTTTGTGCGACCATCTGTGACTATTAACGCGATTTCTGTAAGACCACACGCGTCAGCGAACTCGCCGCAATTTCCTTCTTTCCTTCCCTCCTCTCTCTCCCTGTGATCTTTGTTTTCTCCCTTTCCCATTCCCACGGTGTAGGGTAGCCAACCGGGCGTTATTCTGGTTAACCTCCCTGCCTTCTACTTTTCTCTTTCCTTCCTTCCTTCCTTCTGTTCAATAAATTATAAAATTGGCCCTCAATGTTCACGCCATATCTACCTAGCGCGGCTATAATAAAAAGCATCACATAGTACTATGAACTAATATATTAGTTAATAGCGTAGAAGTTATTCAAATAATGTAACTACTACACCCCTAAATGCCTTTCCTATATATACGTCGTCTAGCTCGTATGAGGAACTTTATCCCTGTTTATACAACTTTTATCGCACTTTGGCCCGTATGCTATTACCAAGATAATATTTAAAAATGTCTTGTTTCTAGGTTGCAAAAAAAAAAAAGGAGGATGAGTACGTTTATTGTGGAATGCAGACAGATCTAGCCTTGAGAGACTTGATGGCAATTTCAATGCCCCGGCGCCTCGTTACCTCAGACATTAAGAAAGGAGAATCATTTATAAGCGCATCGCGAGACAGGCGAGGAATACGACACACACACAGCCAGGCAGAACAAGACGCAAAACACCAGCTTGTGAGGCATCCAGGACAGTGTCGTTCCGCCTCCTAAAAAGCCCAATAGCAGAAATTCCGGTTCATTATAAAAAAAAGGTTGATAGACTGCGAACACGGTAATTACTGCTACAAGTGCTTGCAAAAAGAAAAGCATTGCTTCTTTAGTACGACGGATGGAACAAAAAAACACTTACGCTGAGCCCTGCCTAGGTTCTTGCGGTAGCGTTTTGGGCTGCCATCTCGTGGTAGCTGTCGCAAATGCTGGATAAATTTATAAAATATTGCAATGTTTTCTAATGAAGGCCTGTCAATGAACGGTAGCGAGCGCAGCTCTGAAATGTATAACTGTCTTTGCCCACCACATTTATTGCGTAGAATCTTCTATCGACAGGTAGCGTTGAGGTATGCATTATAACATACATACATACATACATACATACATACATACATACATACATACATACATACATACATACATACATACATACATACATACATACATACATACATACATACATACATACATACATACATCATAGTATACGTTCTATGGCTCGGTGGTTAGGCATTAAGCAACTTTGTTATCATATTCAAATAGGACATCACCGGTCACGCCATCCAAAGACAGCCCTACATTTCAGCATGAAAGAGCGCGTTCTCGGAGTTCATTGAAGCTAACGCAAATTTTCAAAAAAGTATTTATTTATTGACATAGTGGTTAGGTGCACAAACACAATTGATCGAACTACCACGTTTCTCGAGTGCGTAATTCATTCATGGAGCAAAGAAACAGTGTAAGTTGTTATTTTCTTTTTCTTTCTTTCTTTTTCTTTTTTTTTTTTGAGCTCGGAGATGTTGCACTGCAGTGCCACGTTGTGCCGACTTTTTGTTTCTTTTGTACCCCAGTTACGCACCGTAGTGTTCTTACTTCTTGCAGGCCACCATGATATAGAAAAACTCAAACTAGAAACAGCAGCAGACGAGCATCTCTAATGCAACCAGCCAATAGTAATGGGTTTGAGGCCACGAAACTTCAAAGTGAGTGCCATCAGACGTGTTCCTATATATATATATATATATGGTCATCGCGAGTGTTATTCATGATAGCGGGTGAAGGCCCGACGAGACGTCGCGTGTGTAATGCGTTCTTTTGCGTGCGTGTTAGAACAGCGGTCAGCTGGCACGTAATGCAAAAAAAAAAAACAGAAAAGATTAATATTGATGCTTATCGCGTTCACTTACTTTGCACGCCATGACCTTGGGTGAAAATCTCAGTTAGAATTTGACAACGTCGTTGGAAGCAGCTGTCACTATACTGCAAGCTGTCCCTAGCACTGACATTCGATGCAAGGACAGAATAATAATGCTCGTGGAAGTACACAGAACTATTTCAACACGATAGCTAGGTATGAACATTAAACGATCATCAATCACCCATTAAGTTTTGTTGCGGCAAGAAGAGAAGCGTGTTTCCGAAATTAGGGAATGCAGTAAACATTACTTGCCTCGTTCCTATCTATAGCGCACCACTCCACATTCCGGCGCGCTGCCATCGAGTCTGCGCGTTTCTAGCCCGCGAGAGTGACCGGACGCTGGTCGGTGGCAAGAAGGCCGAGGCGGGCACGCCTCCCAAAGATGAAAGCATCCGTGACTCTGTGCGGGAAAGCATCCGGTGGCGCGTATAGTGGATCGCTTTTCCGCAGAGAGGACGAAAGCGGAGACGTGCCGACAAGTTTGCCCTCGCTGCGTCTGCGCCGTCTCACGCTTAGGCCACTCACCGCATCGAAGACCCGGGCAGGAACTCATCCAGAGCGCGAGTGCTTCGATCAACGATTTATTACCAGAGAAACGTATTTCCACACATGGCGCTGCCGCTCGTCCGACGCTGTCACGGCGTGTGGCGTTCAGCCCTAGCCTAGCGACTCTGGTTTACAGGCAACCGAAGCGATGCAATGACGAGGTGCTTTTTTTTTTTTCGAACCTTTCGGTCTTATTTTACGATGCCTCGCTTCGTCCCTGTCAAATATTACGCCCATCACGGTTTATCGCCCGCTTGCACGCAACGGTTGGGTGGACAGGGACAAGACACATACGCGACGTAGCTTGAATCTGAAAATTCGCTCTTCGGAGCCCATGTCTATCACGCGTCGGAGCTTTCTACCGCAGTTTTTTTTCCCTCTCTTTCTATTACTTTTTTCCTTCTCTCAGCACCTCGAGCTGAGTGTACATAGTATATTTTCGAGCGCTTACATATAGGCGAAGAAAAAATTTATAATTCAGTGACCAAGCTAAGCAGACAAAGTATGAAATATAATGAAGGCTACGTTTTGTTCTGTTTTGTCGCTCTGTCTAAGGAGGCAGGGAAGAAGGGGAAGGGGTGTTGAGTTTTTGTTTGGATAGGATAAACTTAGATATAGAACTTCTCACAAAGCTAGCATACCATGAAGTAATACTCACACTATGAACGGCTTTTTTTTATTGAACGTACATGGAATTCACACCGGAAATTTCCGATACAGTGCTAAATGGCATGATAATGTTAGATGTCAAATTATGCAGGTGCGTTTCTGCCGTTTCTGCGCTTTGTCGAACATGAAAATAGCGAGGTCACGAGTTCAATTCGCCGCGACATTTAATCGATAGGGGGTAAACTTCAGAATAGTGGCTAGCCGGGCTTATTAGTACGAACACGTAGTTCAGCAAACAGTGCTAAAACGGGACACAGAAAAGGGCAGACGACACAGGCGCTGTGCCGTGTGCCCTTTTTCTGTGTCCCGTTTTTGCACTGTTTGCTGAAGTACGATAGGGGCAGATGCCAAAAAAAGAAAAGTGAAGAAAGACAGAAAGAAAGAAAGAAAGAAAGGAAGGAAGAAAGAAAGAAAGGAAAAGAGTGAAAAAGATATAGAAAAAAAGAACGTGTGTGTACTGTACGTACATTGGGTGCACGTTAAAGAACACCAGCTGTTCAAAAATAATCCGGAGTCTCTCTCCCCTGTCGCGTGCCTCATAATCCGATCGTGGTTTTGGCACGTAAATACCCAGACTTTAAATAAATAATTTAACATAAATGGGGGCGGGCATGGGGCATCAGCCATGCTAAGCATAGTCAATGAAACGTAGTTAAAGTCACAATTCGAGGTGTGACAAAGTTCGAGCGATGGAAGCGCTAAATGTGTAAAATACGTTCGTTCACGCGTTCAACGCCAATGCGTAACCGACGTATCATGTTCGCGGTGGTTCAGTCTTGAACAGAACAATAATAAATTGCGGAAACAAGGAAAGGCAAAACAAGAAAGGCGCAATCGGCACTGACGTAAAGGCAGTAAAAACAAAAGACAAGGGACGCCAGAAAATAATAACATGCGACAGGCACCGCAAGCGGCAAAGAAGGAATGAGCGGACGTCAGATGTAATAACGAGAGCGGCAGTGCGGCGACAGGGTAAATGTGACGCGCCGTGCCTTTCAGGCACTCCGGACTATATTGGGTCAAAATTAAGCCATGCCGAAATGGCACAGAGAGACGGAGGGAGGATAGGGGTCGGAGTTGTAGGCCGCACGAGCTTAGAACACGCGCGATGACGACGATGACGGCGACGAGAAAAGGAAAAGATCTGCGACTCGTGATGAGCTCGCGGTTGCCAGGCGACCAGCCGCACACGTGTCATTTAAAACGGGAAGGCGACGGTGCTCCTGATGGCGTCGAGGATATCCCGGCAAAGGAACAACTAAGTACGTCGACACATCGCCCACCGCCGCCTTTCTCCGCTCTGTTCACGGCGCACTGTGGTGGCGATGCAGCTCAGAAGACGGCTTCAAAACGCAAACAGCAACTTTGGCCTGCCTTGCACGCTGCAGTCTCTCGGACGTGTCTCTTAAGGCTGCCTTTCCGCGAAACTCTCGTGGACGTAAAATGTGATTAGCGCATAATTACAGGGCTCACAGCCTCGTCTTACTGTCTCTTCCAATTTTTCAACGGAATCGTGGTGTTCGCGGCCGTCGTCCGAACAAAACAACGAAGAAAGCTTTCCTGCTGGCGAGAATATGGGCTGCTGCCTCGTCGTCAGTCAGCCAACAATGGCGTGCTAACCACTTAGATCATGCGCCAGTGCACGCGCTACATGATTTTCTGCATGGTACGTGGTGTGCGTACCCACGACGATAATGGAAGAGAGAATAGTCTGGAGGAATTTGACATCGCACAAGTAACGCCGGAAGAAGTAAAGAAAGCCTTGGGAGCTGTGCAAAGGGGGAAGGCAGCTGGGGAGGATCAGGTAACAGCAAATTTGTTGAAGGATGGTGGGCAGATTGTTCTAGAAAAACTGGCCGCCTGTATAAGCACTGCCTCATGACCTCGAGCGTACCGGAATCTTGGAAGACCGCCAACATAATCTTAATCCATAAGAAAGGGGACGCCAAAGATTTGGAAAATTATAGACCGATCAGCTTACTGTCCGTGGCCTACAAAGTATTTACTAAGGTAATCGCAAATAGAATCAGGAACACCTTAGACTTTTGTCAACCAAAGGAACACGCAGGATTTCGTAAAGGCTACTCAACAATAGACCACATTCACATTATCAATCAGGTGATAGAGAAATGTGTGGAATATAACCAACCCTTATATATAACTTTCATTGATTACGAGAAAGCGTTTGATTCAGTCAAAACCTCAGCCGTCATGCAGGCATTAAGGGATGAGGGTGTAGACGAGCCATATGCAAAAATACTCAAGTATATCTATAGCAGCTCCACAGCCACCGTAGTCCTCCATAAAGAAAACAACAAAATCCCAATAAAGGAGGGCGTCAGGCAGGGAGATACAATCTCTCCAATGCTATTCACAGCGTGCTTACAGGAGGTATTCAGAGACCTGGATTGGGAAGAATTGGGGTTAAGAATTAATGGAGAATACCTTATAGTAACTTGAGATTCGCTGATGATATTGCCTTGCTTAGTAACTCAGGGGACCAATTACAATGCATGCTCACGGACCTGGACAGGCAAAGCAAAAGGGTGGGTCTAAAAATTAATCTGCAGAAAACTTAAGTAATGTTTAACAGCCTCGGAAGAGAACAGCAGTTTACGATAGGTAGTGGCACTGGAAGTGGTAAGGGAATACATCTACTTAGGGCAGATAGTGACCGCAGATCCGGGTCATGAGACTGAAATAATCAGAAGAATAAGAATGGGTAGGGGTGCGTTTGGCAGGCATTCTCAGATCATGAACAGCAGGTTGCCATTATCCCTCAAGAGAAAAGTGTATCTGTGTCCTACCAGTACTCACCTACGGGGCAGAAACCTGGAGGCTTACGAGAAGGGTTTTACTTAAATTGAAGAGGACACAACGAGCTATGGAAAGAAGAATGATGGGTGTAACGTTAAGGGATAGAAAGAGAGCAGATTGGGTGAGAGAAAAAATGCGAGTTAATGACATCTTAGTTGAAATCAAGAAAAAGAAATGGGCATGGGCAGGGCAAGTAATGAGGAGGGATGATAACCGATGGTCATTAAGGGTTACGCACTGGATTCCAAGAGAAGGGAAGCGTAGCAGGGGGCGGAAGAAAGTTAGGTGGGCGGATGAGATTAAGAAGTTTGCACGGACAAAATTGCCACAATTAGCACATGACCGGGGTAGTTGGAGAAGGATGAGAGAGGCCTTTGCCCTGCAAAGAGTGCAGCCAGGCTGATGATGATGATGAGGAGGAGGAGGAGGAGGACGATGACGACGACGACGACGACGACTTGGTGTGCGTAACGCAACTACGGAGAGTAAGCAGAGAGCTAGAGAAAGTGAATAATATGCAAAGAGAGTAACCAGATTGCTAACCCTATGCTGTGAGAAGTCAAAGGGGAAGGGAGAATTGTAAGATGGCAAGCGACAAGGATTGATACGCGCGCGCACACGACAGCGCTCGCTGCTCAATAATAGGCAGTCGAGCAGTGCAGTCGTCTTAAAGCACAGCAGTGTTCTAGTAGGCTTTTGTGAGGATGACGCTGAACTTCAGGTCTGTCGTGTAGTCGATTTAGGATATAATATGGGGAAGTAGGCACAGTGCACGCTGGATGCTGATTGTTTGTAGCGAAGTGCACGCAAAACTGCGGGTGTGCCTGTCTCTAACCCGAAGTAGACAGACAATAGAGAGAGACAGCAAAGAGAGGAAATGCAGGGAGGTCAACCAGACGAGCGTCAGGTTTGCTACCCTACACTGGGGGTAAGGGAAAGGGGGAATAGAAAGAAGAAAAGAGGAAGGAAGTGATGACTGTGTGTGCAGTGAAGCACCGTGACACCAAAGTGGAGTTCCATAACTGATGATCTGCGTTGATGACACCTGGGACGACCAAAGGGTCAGTGGTCGTTCCGCGGACAGGAGGCTGCGGGTGAGCCATGAGGCTTATTCGCGACTTGCATGCATTGGATTAAGAGCTTCCAGCCCTTGCACTGCACTTCGCGCTGATGGAGTATGCAACTTGCTGAGAAGTACACGAAGGGTATTTATGAAGGACCGAAGCATTACAATCACTTGCCGGTCTTCGGACAATTTATCGGGAGTCGGCGCTGTGGACTCTATCGCAGTGCGCTGTATCCTTTGATGTGACTGTTGCTCCGGCTGTGGCTCCGGCTGTGGCACTGGCTGTAGCATCGGTCGTGGCTCCAGCTGTGGCTCCAGCTGTGGCTTCGGCTGTGCGATCAGCTGTGCCATCGTCCATGGCCCCGGCGATTGCTTCGGCTGTGGCGGGGTCTGTCGCTTTGGTAGCGCGGGCCAAGCTTCAGTATTCGTGTTGTGCGGCACGACCTTAGATTCGACTCCGCGAGCCCTGGGGGCAGAGGAGGAGGAGTTGCCGGATGTGGCGAGCTCTTCACGGAGGCATCTGTGTTCTTTGAAGTCCGACAGCGTCGCTATATATAACTCGGAATTTTGATCGGAAGACCAATATAACGCAGATCAAGCTCGATATTTCTTTACTCCCCCTAGAAACCCTCCGCAAGGTTACTTTGCTCTGTCTAGTTCACAAATATGTTCATTCCGATAAGCCATGCATATTCCCCCTCGAAACCCCCGCCCGTACGTCCTCAAGATTACATAATCATTTTAGCTTCAAGCGCATTTTCGGTAAAACTACTCCTTTGTCGCGGGATCGAATCCCGGCCATGGCGGCCGCATTTCGATGGGGGCGAAATGCGAAAACACCCGTGTACTTAGATTTAGGTGCACGTTAAAGATCCCCAGGTGGTCGAAATTTCCGGAGTCCTCCACTACGGCGTGCCTCATGATCAGAAATTGGTTTTGGCACGTAAAACCCCCATAATTAAAAAAAAAAACTACTGCTTTCAATTTATCTGCTGTACCTCGTGCCATATCCCACTGTAATGGTCTTCCCGATGAAATCGTCTCGATAACTGATCGTAAAATATTTCATGAACGCCTGTGCGCGCTTTTTACCTAATCTCCTTCCTCTTATTTTGCTGTTATTCTTGAGCATTCTGTGCTTTGTTTTGTTCTTTAGTTCAGCCACTGTACAGTTGTCCTAGATTTATTTTTGAGTTGTTTCCATTGTGTTCGACAGCTCATTGTTACATTGCTCCCCTTACTCAATGCCCGACAGGGCCTGTGAGGTGTTTTCTAAATAAAAATAAAATAATATAGCCAAGACATTTTTCGTGTGTTGACTCTCACGTCCGTGACTTGATTTGGCGTCACCTTTTCAAGGAGCAACGAGACAGACTGTCTGTTGAGTCGCCTCAGGGGGTCGGTAGCGACTTCCGGTACAAACAGAATCGTACTGACTGCAATATACCGAGTTGGTCCTACAGTACACGTGATTGAAGACAAGTAGGTCCTCGTGTTCTTTCGTTTCACCTTGCGGCTCCTCACAAGCGAAAATTCGTCGTCAGAGAAGTCCTCGCTTCTGAGCCAGTACACACTGGTATCGTCACGGTCCGTGTCGCTCTGGAGGCCGCTTCCTAGGCGCAGCCATCACTGAAGTTGCCATCCCCAGCAGAGGCGCGGGGACGCCAACTTTCATCCTTGCCACAACCCATGGCGGCTCCCTCGTGATGTACACAGAAATCAGGCAAAGATAGCTTAGCTAGAAAAAAAGCGTTCTGGCTCGCAGTCACTTCGTCACATTGCATGGCAACAGAAGAAACAGAGCAAGAAAATTACAAAAGCAATACGAACGGCAGCACGAGCGCTCACTTTACAAATATTGATCGCGTAATGCATTACATTAACGTACACGAATTTTGTAGGTACCACAGCGAGAAATTTACAAGAATTATCAAGACAGGAATCAAAATAACTGAAAAAATGCGCTCATATCAATGTATTGTTATTTGTTTGAGCTAGACATCGATCTTTTTTTCAGAGAGCGTAATGGAACGCTGTCGGATGCTAAGATTGCTCGTTGCCGTGTGAAAAAAGCATCTGTCACTTGCTTCATGGCTTCTTCACTTTTCAAACAATGGATAGCAGTTCAAAATTATACAGATCCAACCCACATGTTGAAATCTCAGAAGCGAAGCTTTCGTGAAGTGGGTAAATAAAGGCCAGCAACTTATTAACATCCTACGCAGCGTGTTGCATCGTTGCGATTATATATACCAGCTTGCTACCGAAGACCGCAAGAGGTGGAGACGCCCGCCAGTGACCCATGTGACCGCGCATTATACGTCTCCGACGTTGCCCCCTTTGCTATGACACTGTATCTAGCGTTGGCGCGACGACTAGAGCGGGCTGATCCTAGAGATAGCGCGGCAATAATCTGCACTTCACTCGGCGAAAGACCCGACCAAGGAGACAATCAGACCCCGAACCTTAGGTAAGCAGGCATAGAAAGGTTTGCTTTATTAAATGAATTGTGCTCTTGATGACAAATAATTTTTGCAATGACGACATTTAGATATGCCTTATTTCATCACTGAGTGATTCTGCAGAAAAAAAGGAAAGCAGTCAGGACACCTATAGGGGTAGTAAATATGGTAGTGCTGTCCTGCGTATGTGAGCTATTCAGCAATACAGCAGCACCTAACCACGGTCACGAAAGTCCGGGATGATCGCAAACAATGCCTCGCTTTAAAGAATGGTTCACGCGAACACGTGTGGCAGTAAGTAGATATAAAATAAGGCTCTTAATTATGTTAGGCCCGTCGCAGTGACTCGGCGGCTATGATGTTGCGCTGCTAAGCATGACGTCGCGGGATTTAGACGGGGGCTGAATGCAAAAACGCCCGTGTCCCGCACTTTGTGAGCACGTTAAAGATCCCCTGGAGGTCAAAATTATTCTGTAGTCCCCCACTATGGCGTGCCTCATAATCAAACCGTGGTTTTGGCACGTAAAACCCCAGAATTCAATTCAATGTTAGACAGTTATCGAATAGTGTTTGCAAGGAAACGGAAACGCTCTAGATACGTAAAGAAGTAACGTTGTCCTCACTGCTCATGATCCGCACGCTAATGGTTGGTGCGGCTTACGTACAATATGCTATATACGTTATTTGTCGAGTTTAACCTGCGTAATGTTTACATGCGCTATAAGATAGCGTTTTCAAAATTAGTGGCACCCGTGGTTCCCACTTCAGTGCGATTTGTTTCGATGGCTGCGTTCACGCTATTGTTGCTCGCCAATGACTTGTGAAATAAGCTTTTGCTTCTTCTGAACTATCCTGAGATAGGGGTTATGAGTGGCTCGTCCAGCTTGTGAAATCATTGGATAATATTGAAGCCTGCGGTGCTGCCGAGACGCGCCGGCACAGCAGCGACAGGACCCGCCATGATAGCCGAGTGGCCATGACGTAGCGCTGATGAGCTCGCGGTCGCGGGTGTGATACCGGCCGCGGCGACCGCATTTCTACGGTGGCAAAATGCTGGTGTACTTGGATTTAGGTGCACGTTACGGAACTTCAGGTAGTCAAAATTAATCCCACTAGGTTTTGGCACGTAAAATACCAGGATTCCAATAGTAGAAACGACAGAACAGTTGCTAATGAATTGTCTTGGCTTGAAATGGTTTAGCACTAGGCACCAGATGCAACCCTGTCTTATACCGATTCATTAGACAGTTTTAGTATTGCGCCATGACAAGACGCACGCAACACACAAGAGCTTTGCGGAACGTAGCAGCGCGTGTCACGTCAGGGCTTTTAGTACTATCGGAAATGCCTTACGTACGTAAGCGGGCAAACATCGTTAGACACCGGGCACGTCGGACCGCGTTGGCCCCGTCCGGTTACGTTGGCGGCGCCAGTGCGTCGAACTATAGACGCTGTTGTTCTCGCCAACCTGACGTAACGTATGCGAGCGTTCACGTTACGTCAGACTATATTTAGGCCTTTAAAATACGCTACATTTAATACGGATGCAATAGACGATTCACACCGAGAAAAATAAAAACTCAGTACTCACTTTCTGAGGCTGGCACGCTCATTTGCGATGAACTGCGCCAACAGGAGGTCCAGCCTTGCGCGCAAACAGCGCACACTGAACACTTTCTCAAAAACAAAGCGCATATTTTTTGCTATGGATTCCCACCGTGCAGGATCCTGGAATGAGTTCTGCGCGTTCACATCACGCAGCAAAGCCAAATCGTAGCCCATTGAAAAGTGCAGCCTTCCGCCGGTTGCCTTTGACGCCGCCATTTTGCGAAACTCTTTTGTCTCGCGCCATTCCGAACAAACGAGGCCCACGAGAGCAGCACGCGAAGCTCCCCACATACGTGCGCAAGAAATAGATGCGTGCGTACGCGGCAGCCGCGTACGCATGACGTACCGTTCGTGTTGCGTTCGGCCATAGAGGAGGAAAAAGATAGGAGGGAGCATTATGTCACGCAACCAGCCTTGGCAAGCGAACGCTCTGTGAAGCCACAGTGGCGGCCCAACATGTCACCTCTTGCGTCGAGATCACGGAGGAAATTCGAGATTGTCGAGACGTTTGGTTACCGGTAGTTTTTATTCGGTGCGCGCTCGGCCGGTAGCTACTAGTGATAGGAATGGCCTGCCGAGGTGCCAACATGCAAAGTTTCTCAGCCAGCTGCAGCAGCAGGGTTGGCATTTTCTGGAAAGCCACCGTCATCCTCTAGCCAAACAGCGCCCCTAAGTCTACTGTTTGCGGAGGACAATACGCCGCGTCCGCGACTCTTCGTCGCGGGATTGCCGAGATCAGTTCGACGAACCAGGCTTTGTTACTGAACACGCCACCGCCGATCTGGTCTGCCGTGAGCGGGGGAGTTCCCGAAGGAACGTATTTGGCGGCACCTCCACACGCGCCTTTCAAGACGTAAGCCCCGAGTTCTGCGAAGCCGGTCTCACCTCGGTGGAGGCAGTGAAACCAGTGCGTACGTTTGTGTGTAAGCCCTCCCGCTCAAAGGCGGCTCGGCTGCGCTGACTGGTCGAACGTTTCCTAACCTAGGAATCTAGGGAGCACGGAGGAGCACGGATAAGCAGCTGTTTGTCGGCTGCTAGTGTGTGCTCGTGAGCTGTGTGCTCGTATGCTGTATGCTTCGTCTTGCGTGCTCCAGTTGGGAGCCATGCTAGACTGTCGAATGTATCGTGTTCTTATGTAAATAGCTGTAAATAAATCCTGCTCGCCTAATCCTGTCCTCCCAAGTTCCTCCCTACGACCTACAACCCTTACAACTGGTGGCAGCGGCGAGATCGTCCGACAACTCTGACACTAGCTGCTCATATGGAGGCCTCCATGGCTGCTCAGCTGCTCTGCCTGTATCTCTGGTCGCATTTTTCTCTGGATGCTTGTTTCACTTCGGTCGTTTTCTGCAAGGCATGTGTTCCACCCTTTGGGCGAGTTGTGAGAGGTTCACAATCCAACGTCAGCGTATTTAGGCTACAGGTATACTTCGGCCGAAGTAAACAGACCGTTGTGAGCGATAATAGGCGATTTGTATTTGCCACAATTTTGACCGAGGCCTTGCCCGTGTGTACTTTGCCCAGTTATGCGAGCTTTATTGATTTGCATTGTCGTTGGATCAGTGGCATCTTACGCATGAGGGTTTTCATGCATGCGATTGATCGCATTGCGGGAGAGGAGGCATCTTTGCAGGCCAAACGCGTTGGTGCTTATTGCTTCAGATGACGCTGACTCCCACAAGAAAGGGTGAGTTGCATTTGCTACGTACGTGCTATGCTGTTCTCTCGTGAAACGCGGTGCGTTGTCAATTTATCTGCTCCCAATAAAAGCAGCAACTACTGCAAACGGCGCTTCTTCCACCTTTTTGCGGTTGAGACCGATATACGGCCGCGTCATGCGGTCTCCGCTAGGTTCCCAAGCACTGGCCCTGCTTCGAACACTGCGTACGGCGAACACGAACAAGCGGTTGGTCATCAGACGCATACGATCTTATTACAAAAAATTTGTGGGCTTTTACGTGCCAAAACCACAAGCTAGGACACACGGAATAGCCAGAGACTTTACCCATTAGACGGAGGACGAGTCGGCAAATGTCAACCTTATACTCTCCTGCGCACTGGCCGGTAACGCTTCGAGATGATTGGCACATGCGTACCGTTAATTAATCATGGGGTTTTGCGTGCCAAAACCACTTTCTGATTATGAGGCACGCCGTAGTGGAGGACTCCGGAAATTTCGACTACCTGGGGTTCTTTAACGTGCACCTAAATCGAAGTACACGGGTGTTTTCGCATTTCGCCCCCATCGACATGCAGCCGCCGTGGCTGGGATTCGATCCCGCGACCTCGTGCTTCAGCAGCCCAACACCATAGCCACTGAGCAACCACGGCGGGTCATGCGTCCCGTAACATGGCAACAATTTCTTGATGAAAGTGAGAGTAGCTGGGCGGTAGTCGATTCTGCCATAGGCGAGAACTTAGCGCTGCTGAGGAGGAGTAGTATAGAAGCGGCGCACCGCCGAGCGAGCGTCATGCCGTCGTTGTCGTCGTTATGTCAACGTCACCGCTGTCATGCCGTCGTAGTCGTACTGTCGTCTTGCCGTTGTCACACACACGCTCGCGTCACGCACACACAACTGCTCGTCTTACGCGGACACGTTGTCCAACCTACTAACACTTTGCGCAACCCCAAACAAGGCTGCATAGCCAGCTACAAGCAAGACAGTTTATATGCAAATTTGGAAGCAGTCATATTTTAATGCACTTCAATTTGCTTAAATCTTCAAACTCTCACCCAATTCGATATATTAAAAATTGAATTTCAATACTCAATCCAAGCAATATAGATACCGAGCGCGCCTCACTGATAGCGAGAAAGAAAGATCCCATGACAAAGTGCGTGGCCGAGTTCGTATACTAACACCGAGCGTCGGGCCAGATGCTTGACGCAGATCGCACCGTATCAGTATCTGCTGTTAGTGGCGGCGATCGACATTCAAACTTCGTCCCGCTTTTTGTCACGGGGCGTTTCCATCCGATATGATAGCGGAGTGACCTTTTCTGCTCTGCCACAGCGCTCGGTTTGAATATTACTTGGATTGAGCATTGAAATTTTACTATGGATATTTCAAATTAGATGCGATTTTTGATATCTTTAATAAATTCGGATGAATTAAAAAGTGGCTACCTCCAAGAGAGAGAGAGAGAGAGAGAAAACAAGGGTAGGAAAGGCAGGGAGGTCAACCAGAACAGCATCCGGTTTGCTATCCTACTCTGGGGGTGGGGGAAAGGGGAATAAAAAGAGGAAGAAAGGGATAGAGTAAGCACTGAGTACGTGATGGAGGGACACCATACACAAGGACACTATAAACGGACTCTTAAGCCCGTGCACTTCAAGTACTGCACTATTGCACGAATCGCTTTTCGAGCCAGTGACGGGTGTGGCCACGGTCCGAGTATCTTTGACTCGGTGTACGGTCTCGAGTCCAGTCGGCGTAAAGTTGCCCGATGAGAGAGGCGTTGGACATCGTAGCAAGGGCAGGTACACAATAGGTGCTGGATGGTCTCCTCGCACCGACAGGAGTCGCACATCGGGCTCTCGGCCATTCCCATACGGTAGGAGTATGCGTTCGTGAACGCCACTCCCAGCCACAAGCGACACAAAAAGGTTGTTTCGCCGCGGGAAAGGCTAGATGGCAGCTGTAGCCGTAGTGTGGGGTCCAGTTTACGTAATCTGCAATTGAAGGCACTTGAAACCCAGAGTTCTTGTGACTTCTTGCGCGCAAGTAGGCGAAGTTCTCTGGCAGCGTCCGACCTCGCCAAAGGTGTTGGACGCGTCTTGGTATCTTCGTGGGCACACCGGGCAGCCTTGTCAGCTAGGTTGTTGCCGACGATGTCACAGTGAGCAGGGATCCACTGAAATATAATGTGGTGTCCTCTTTCCGGAGCATGGTGGTGCAATTCCCTGATGTCAGATGTCATCTGCTCGTATGTTCTGTCACGTAATGCGGACTTGATGCTGTGAAGGGCTGCCTTAGAGTCACAAAATACGACCCATTTCTCTGCTACCTCCAAGTTTGCCATCTAACCAACAGTCCTCAGAAGGAGGAGGAGGAAATGAAGAGAGAAGGCAGGGACGTCAACCAGAAATGCGTCTGGTTGGCTACGCTACTCTGGGAGACGCGAAAGAGGGAACAGAAAGATATGATAGAAAGAGGGAGGGGAGGAAAGCCGCGGTGAGCTCGCGCACGCACGCGGAGGGCCTGAGTGAGTCAAAGGTACTCGCATAAGGCACTCGCCCTCAAGAAAAAGAAAAGTGCCTTCACAGCTTTCTGGGCCGGCGAGCAATAGGGACGGTCTTCAAGTAGCACCTGCACAGACAGCGGCCGATCGACCAGTCGTCGCAATGCGATAGATAATGTTTGTCTTTCTGACTGAAATCCATGGCAATGGCACAATCAATGTTGGATGTTCTCTTCCACGCCGCAGACGTCACATACCGCACTGTTCGTGTTGTCCACTTGTCTTGTGTCCGTGTCTGCACGCCTTACCCCTTTTCTGCATTATGAATCCTTACCAACTAGCCCAGCTTTTTATCGTTCTAAGCTGACGATCATTCCGATCAAAGTAGTGTACGCCTTCGAGAAAGCACTCCCAACCACAGCCGGTATAGAGGCGATGCGTCACGTCGGTGAAGCCCGGGTGGAGGTCGGAGTTGGAATGACGGGTTGATCAGTTCGTACAACCTGGTGTGTCTTATATTTAGGGTGTTCCACTCTGTTAAAGAGAGTTTGCGTGCCAGATGACGGAGCTGCCTTGCAGCGTCTGTCCTGGAAAGAGGAATGGGAATGCTGTGTTGTTCTTGGTGTGACTCTCGGGCAGCTTTGTCTGCTTGATCATTTTCACTGATCCCGCAATGGCCAAGTAGCCACTGGAAAATAGTTCTGTGGCCTTTTTGTTTGACGTCGCGATGAAGTTTGACGATTTTGTATGTTAGTTGTTCGTGAGCTCCACGTCGGAGAACTGACTTCATGCTGTGTAAAGCAGGTCTCGAGTCGGAAAACACGGCCCACGTACCAGAAATGTCTGTGTCAATAAATTGAAGCGCACTGCGCTGAGCCGGGAGCTCTGCAGCCGTGGACGTCGTGACATGTGACGTCTTGAAGCGCAGTGTTACTCCGCTTGTCGGTATAAACACAGCACCCCCAGAACTGGTCGATGTGGTCGATACGTAAATATAAATGTGTACGTGGCTACTGTATTTCTCGTACAACAGGAGTTAGCTCAATTGTTTTAGTCGATTAGTCGAAGCGGCGGCAAATCTGACTTTTTCAGAAGTCCTGGAATTCTGAGGTGTACTTCAGGGCGGCACAAACACTATGGAGGAGACACCGGCCTGGCCGCAGGTGTGTACTCCGATGTAAGCGAGGCACGATATGCACTGACAGTTGTGCTTGATGACGTGCGGGGTATTTCTACGGTGAGTGTAGCAAGATGGTGGCAAGGGGTCCGGGCAATGTGCCTGACATGTGCACGCATTGCCTCGACGGTGATGTGCGTCGTGATTGAATAATCTTGAGCAGTGGCAATAGTTTCAGCCGTTGACGCACTGCGTGGTAATCCAAGGCATATCCTCAGAGCTTGGGCTTGAATGCTCTGAACTCTACGCAAATTGGTTTTGCAGGTGCTAGATATAACAGGTAAGCTGTACCGGAGGAACTAAACAAACAACACCCTGCACAGCTGTAACATGGATTATGTGGACACCCTCCGGTTCTCTCCTGCAAGGAGCCTGAATAGATGACAAACACCAAACAGTCGCTGTTCCACGTGGTTCACAAGAGGAGCCTGAGACAGGTCTCTGTCAATCACAATCACAAACCCCAAGAGCCCGTGACTTCTGCTGGACGATATCACATGTCAATTGATTGATACGCCATTTGCAGACATTGACTTCCGGGTGAATGCCACCACTGCGCGCTTTTTCTACGTCAACTCCAGTTCCTTGTTTACGAGAGTAGCATAATGTCGATGAAGTCGCCTTCAGAAGCCAAGCCCGAAGCTGGAGCCCTGTCGCCTCCGACGTCCAGATACAGAGGCGTCGTCGGCGTAGATAGAGAGCCGAACGGTGCTTGACGGGTCCTCGAGTCGTTCAATAACGGCTAGACTCAGGGCAGCTAGTAATCCGCCCTGAGGGACTTCGCGGCTACTGTAATGCTGGAGTATCGGGCCATCCCCGGTGAGCACGTATAGAATGATCGCATCTGTAGGTAGCCACGAACCCAGATATATATCTTGCCACCAAGTCCTATTACTTTTAACGCTTTAAGGATGGCTTCATGGGCAACGTTATCGTAAGCCTATTTAACATCTAGAGACAAGGTAGCAGACAAACGCTTACAAGCCTTCTGGATTTCGACGTACCTTACCAATTCGACAACGTTGTCTATAGACGAAAGGCCCCGCCTGAATCCTGTCAACGTGTCTGGATAAATGTCATAGTTCTCTAAGTACCAGTCCAGGTGCGTTAGAACCATCCGTTCCATTACTTTTCCTACCCAACTAGCATGCGCGATCAGACGGTATGACGCAATGTCCAAAGGTGACTTGCCATCTTTGAGAAGCAGAATCAGGCGACTTGTTTTCCATTCCTGGGGAACCATGCCAGTCTGCCATGAGTCGTTGTACAGGAGCAGGAGTGCCTTTCGAGCCGGTTCACCAAGGTTAAACAGAGCGTAGTATGTAATACCATCTGGTCCTGGCGCTGAGAAACGCCTGCGTAAAGCAAGCGCAGCCTCTAGTTCGTCCTGAGAAAAAGGGCACCCCATACGGGGATTACGTAAGAATGGTGAGAAGACGGGAGTCTGCGTTCCAGTGGAACATGCTTCACCGGTAATCCTCCTACAGAAGGATTTGGCGACTTCAGTTTCTTTGTATTGTAGGTAAAAAGACTGGGAATTAAACGGGTGACACTGTCCAGGGGTTGCGCGGAGGCCACGAACAGTTTTCCATATAAGAGACAAAAGCTTTCGCGGATCCAGAGACTTGCAGAAAGGCATCCATCGCTGTGAAGCCAGCTTGTTCATACGACGCTGTATTTTATTCTGTGTATGTCTGGCCAATCTGAAATCATGGATGGACTTTGTGCGTCTATGTCTTCCTTCAGAACGGCAGCGAACTGCCCGAAGTTTCTTTAACTCGATGTCGAATTCGGTACATGCGGAGCTTTTCAAAATCAAATTTGTGGCAGCCTGTAAGGCACCTTTAATTGCGTCCCCTAGGTTGGATGGTATGTCGTCTCGACAGCAGTCTTCCATGATATATGTAAATTTCGGCCAGTCGATGCATTGGACGGCTCCGGAGAACTTGGAGCTAGTCAGCCTCTCAACGGTGAGATAAGTTGGGATGTGGTCATTTCCCCGCGTTTCCAAGTCCGAGAAACACTGAACCCTTCTGTTAAAGGAGCGCGAAATAAAGCTAAGGCCGATGCAGCTACTATACGCTGTTCCTCGCAGATAGGTGGGGTTTATCAAACGAATTCTCATTCAGAGGCAAAGGACACCAATCTTCGGGCATCAAGTTAATCTTGGAGCTTCCCCAGAGATAGTGGTGGGCATTGGAATATCCAGTGATCACTCACGGCGGTGGAGTCTTTGTCAAAATTTCCCTTAAGAGCTCGCAGTTTAGACGACTTGATGGTGATAAGTAAGCTACCAGAATTGGGAAAGAGAAGCTTGCTCTTCCTGCACAGTCAAACGCACGTACTGGTTTTCATTGTCAGGCGACACGGGGTGATGAACATACGTCAAGTCACGACGTATAAATACAATAATCTTGCTGCATTGCCCGTGGGTGGAGGACATAATGCACTCATACCCTGACAGTCTGATGGGAGGTGACCGGTCTTGCTCGCAAATGACAATAATGGGAAACTGATCCATGAATACCAACTGTCGACAGTCGGACATACGCGACTTAAGGCCTCTAGCGTTCCGCTGAACGACAGATGCATTCCTCAAAATTCTAAGAAAACGACGAATAATTTTTTTTTTATCGTTTAGTCTTCTGAAACACACGTTAATAGCTGGTAAGTATGTTCACCTTGCCTTGAAACTCGTCTGCAAAGGCTCCACTTTCGCTATGCTCATGGCCTTCTTATTAAAAAAAATCTATTAATTACAGAAATCCTGTTTATGGATAAACAGCGCGTGACTTAGCTAGTAATAGCAGAGAAAATAAGAACCGTATAAATAATCTGCTGTATCATTCCTATAAATTGATGGACATGGGAATGTGAACTGTTTTTTCATGGAAGTGATGTCATTTGTGTAAAGCAGCAGGAATACGGGAGGCTCTAGTTAGAAGCTTATCACACAGCAAGAAATAATTTTTTGTCAACCAGCCCTTTCTCGCTCTTTCTGACGGGCAGCTATAATACATATATTACATCAGTTAAAAACAAAGTACGAGTGTCAACGCTAAGATGATAACGTCTTCGCAGTGCGTTGGAAAATGTCACACGCCTCTCCTCATTCTTTGGCCAATATAGTTGATTAATGCTTGCTTTGTGACCATTTAAACTTCGTGCGCGCGATTGCTGTTTTTGACAAGTGGCCTATAGCCATACGTTGTTTCCCTCAAGACAAGAAAAAAAAGGAGAATAAGCGATATATCCACCGATAATGTCACACTCTGTGTGGTGCGGGCTACATTGAAGCAGTATAATGAATGTCTTGTAGCGTTGTCGCGCTTCTCCACGACAACGCCAGACCTCGTCTTCACGCAGAGACCAAACACGCGACTTCGAATCCGCGCCCGCTTTACCACGCAATATTTGTCTCGGCGGCAAACTTCTTCCCAAACGGTCATTGTGAGAGCAACGGTTTCTCCCTCGTGCCGGCCTGGCAAGCAGGGCGCAGGCGACAACGTTTTGCAGAACGAATGTCTGGAACTTTATCTCTTAATCTCTGCTTTGATTATGCAGAAAAATCAGCAAGGCTCGCATCTAACGCTGCAATACTATGTTAAAACATTCCGACAAAGCGTTTTAATCTCCTCTTTCTGACTTCAAGAAAAAAAACGGGGCCCTGAGGTAAACCTCATTACAGACAAGACAAGGCGCTGGAAGATCACTGGAAGTCCAAATTGACAACCAGAAAAAAAAAAAAGCGACGCAAAAAGATGAAACCCCCATTTGTTTGTGGTAATGGTGCGGCGACTCGGCGGGCATTTGTCACGCCTTGTTCCTTCATCAACAAATCAGTTTACGGCGCATGGAGTGCCCAGAATGAATTAGACAAGAAGCACGGAGACACGCACACACAGGGGAGCCGACACACCTTCGCTTATAACCTAAAATGATAGGATTCGTGCTCGACATGTAGCGACGGCGATAATAGTCAACAGTGCATGAACTGAAGGCTGTACAATATAGGATCTCGCCGTTGCATTCGGGAGTTGGCGGAAGGTGAGGGGTATTTTAAGAACGAAAGGTCTATTTACAGTCCCTGTATGTACACGACTAAAAAAAGGTAAAATAACAGTAAAAATTCATTGATGGCCGGCAGCAAATCATACGCTGCAACACGTGGCCAGAAAAACGCCTCCCTCTTTCTGACGCTTCTCGGGCTTATAACACCTTCAGTCCATCGGGATCACGTCACTTTCAGGCAGTCGTCGAGCTCGTGCAGGTGTCGTGCATTTTCATCCAATCGTAGGGCCCGTGCAATCGGCGTCATGTTCGGCCAATGGGAACACTCCATGAGCTCTATTCTCCGATGGCTGCTTCCGTCCGGCGCAGCCTCCTCGCCTGGTATGCGCTCAGTAGGAGGGGACTGGTAGTCCTTGAACGACCTTCCAGTGCTACAGAAGCAACTTTTCTCAGGACTAGGGTCAACGACGTCGAACCGTGCCGGCCTCCAGTTGCACACTTTCGGGAAGCGCCACACAAGGGGGGGGGGGGCGCGAGACAAAATCTCCACGCGCGGCACACGAGGACGGATTGGCCATTTTGTTTGGCGGGTCCGATAGCACGCTCGACGCGCGCCTGCGCACCATAATAGGAATGCGAAGGCGAGTGGTTGCGTTCGGAGAAGTTGACCGATGCTAATTAATGGTTCGCATCCAACAACATGCACTTAAATGCTCTCGTTGTACGAAAAGTGAGCTCTGAGAAAGGGGCAGTACTGGCGTTTGGGCGAGTGGGTTTGACATGGGAACTTTTTTCTGCTAATAAGGCGGAGACAACAGCAAGGGAGACAACCGAAGTGCTACTGTCAACTGAATTTTATTTCCTATAGCTTCACGTATAAATACATTGCTGGCAAACAAGTATCGAATCGTCGGACATGAGCTCCTACCGTATAAGGGATCATTACTTGTCGTTTAAAGAAAGTGGTGGAGCGCTGACACAACTAACACCTGCTTTAGTTATCATTAGCCTTCCTTCTACTATTTCTCTCGTGCTTGTGTCAACGCTCCTGTACAGGGCTTTGCATTCATTGAAAAGTGGAAGGCAACTTCATTCATGGCATTGGTCAATTAGGTGCGTATGTTGACTCCGATCTACGTTCTGTTTGATTCTCTTAACGTGTCACTTAAGCGCATAACACATTGTCCAATATGCATACATATTTTGCCACAGGATTTGGGACTCAGATATACTATATCATTCCGTCGATGCACAGAATGAACGGAAGCTGGTCATTTTGTGCGCAACTAACGAGGTTACTGACTATCTTGTATTGCCCTGCGGAGATAGGCGATCAATTTCATTCACTTTTTGTCCTGTTACGTTGCCTTCATAGTCAAGCCAATTGTTAAAGAGAACTTTTTTTGTTTGTTCTTATTCCCTATACTTTGCTTGGGTGGCTGTTTGGCCGAGCAAACTGGATCGATCCCGGAGATCGTCTAATCAAAGATGGTGACTTGTTGTGCCAATCCTGTTACCAGAGCATGGTATATGTCCTCGCAAGGGATTTCATGTAGTTTGCAACGCGTGGTCACACTAGAGGCAGTGCAATGTCACAGTAAGCATTAACCAATAGAGCTAACCCACAAGTGCGGGCAACTGCATATCTCAACAGGCCTATGCCGGAAAGCTATCGTCTGGCTTTGACAATCATCTTCCGATGGACACTGGCCATTCTTGTTTGAATGATTTGAACGCGGATAGGAGCATCTTTCCGCAACACAACTTATAGAACTTTTCAACTCAAAGTGATTCAGTCACTCATGTATACTGCAGGCTCTATTCATTAAATAACAGAGTTCCTATACAGTAGCAACATCGGTTTACTCATTCATTAAATAGTTAATAATTTCAGAACTTAGAACCATGATTCTTCGTCGCCAACTATGTTCTCCCGCCTATGCAGGGCAAGGTCCTCTCACAGCGACCTTGCGCCAGCAGGCGATGGCTGCAAGTTTCCTGAGGTCATGCCTCCACCTATGCCTACACCGCCCTCGACTACGTTTACTTTCCTCTGGTACATATCTAACTTGACTTTTATCTCTTAATGTAAACTATATCATCAGCTCGGTATGTTTGTTATTTTACTTGTACAGACGTCTTCCTGTCCTTGTACGGTTCTTAATTTCTAAGTTTCAGTGTTTTAGCCTTCAATCAGCGTATACGCTGATTGCGCATTTTCACCCCCAAAGATATCGGTAAGCTACCATTTATGGCTTGAGAGGGCCTGCCGTGTGCTCTCCAAGTCACTTTTATTCGTCTCCAAATTTTCTTCTCGTGATCCGGGTCCCTATTACCATTTGACCTAGATACCCGCATTCTTGTACAGCTTCAGAAGGCTACTGTCAATCAAGAATTTTTGTTCTCTTGCCACGCTACATAAAATTATTCTAGTCCCTTTCGTATATTAATGCCGAAACCAACCCTTGGGTTTCGTCGGTTCATTTCCTCAATAATTTTTGCGTCATCACTAGCGTTGCTCAACAGAAGCAGAAGGAGACTAGCCATTTTCTAACCTGCCCTACAACAGCAACGATACCGCTCGTCGATTCAAAATTGGCCATTGCGCTGTCAAACCTTGACAGGCTAGTTTCATTTCCTTTCTTTTCCAATACAGCCACATTTTAGGAGCCTAGCAATTTTACGCACGGCGTCACGCTATAGAGAGATAGAAAGAAGGGAAGAAGGAAAGACAGGGAGGTTCACCAGACTGACGCTAACGGCAGACATCACCAGTTGTGCTGCAGTGGCGTCTGCATGAACGAGCCAGAGCTGGAGCTTATATTCAAGAAGACGTCTGAGATTCTCTGGCAGCCTGAGGTTGAGAAACACCCCCAAAGAAATCGAGAGCAACCATTTGAAAACTCAATTACTTAGCGACAAGGTATCTTGCACGCCTACCGCTACTAATCTCATTAAAGAACGGGGCAGTCGAGCGAGCGTGTCGTCGAGTTCTCCACCACAGTTTTCCCTTATGACACTCGGAAGATGACGCCCGGCTTTGCGTAACTACAGAAACAGCTTAGGAGAGAGCGCCCTCCCGAGCCCTTCTACTTCGCTCATTCGTTTTCATAAGCGCGACGGCGCCCCCCCCCCCCCTTCTACACTTGGCCCTCAGCGTCTCCTGGCGAAGAATGAATCAATGAGCGCGCGCAGTTCCATTACACGATGCCTTTCTCCTTCCTTCGCCCCCTCCCCCTTCCAGCCTCGGTGCCCCCGGGCCACTTGTCGCGAGCGGTGCTGAGAGCGCCACGCACGGGGTCACTGAGCTTTCGCCTGGCCGATCTGCGACGTCGATCGCTTCGCTTGCTCAGTCAAGAAAGAGGAGCCGATAAGAAAAGAACGAAGCAATGACTTCATCTTTTTTTTTTTTTTTTTTTTTTACAGTTAAAACTAGCAAGAGGTCGACCTTTCAACGCTTGTCCCTGAGACACCAGTCTTTCCCTACCATGCCTGCAAGGCACATTTCTGCACAATCAGTACAATTCTTTCTAGCTCGCGTTTTTTTTGTTTGTTTTAAATTCTTGAAGAGGGAAAACGCGATGACTCCTGCAAGTGTCTGACGATACTTGCAAGAAAACGACGCTAGCGCTTTATTTATTGAAACAAATGTTTGGGGTACTTTAAATATTTTCCCCAATACAAATGAAGTGGGCAGAAAGTGCAAGATTGAGGGCAAAAGTAATTTTACTGACTTCGCAACGATACGCCTTAAAAAAATAATCAATTATGGAGTTTTACGTGCCAAAACTATGATCTGAATATGAGACACGCCGTATAGTGGGGGCAGTCCGGAAATTTGGACCACCTGGGGTTCTTTAAGGTGGACCTAAATCTAAGTACACGGGTGTTTTCGCATTTCGCCTCCATCGAAATGCGGCCGCCCTGGTCGGGATTCGATCTCGTGACCTTGTACTTAGCAGTCCAACACCATAGCCACTCAGCAGAATGCAGTGAAGAATGCAGGGAAGAAGAGCTTACATGTAGTACATACAGGATGTCTCGCGTATAGATATAACCATGCTCTTAAACACTGAAACAAAGTTACAACGTAGAACGACCTAACTGGCAGCGCTTTGTTCGTAGCCGACTTCAGATACTCCGAATATATATATATATATATATATATATATATATATATATATATATATATATATATATATATATATATATATATATATATATATATATATATATATAGCTTGCACGTCACGTCTAGGACGCAGCTGTTCACAGTCCTGGGTCCCAAACATGGCGCCTATGATGACGACAGTGCAAGCGATCTATCTTTTGTAGGGGGCTTAGAGAGGTAACTATAGTTGTAACCCATTACGCAAGTTGTATTCTAGACAATTTTAGAGCCTATTAGGAAACACTCAATACAGCTATTACATTTAACAAGATGTTTTCCTTTTTGTTTTACCCGCCGTGGTTGCTCAGTGGCTATGGTGTTAGGCTGCTGAGCACGAGGTCGCGGGATCGAATCCCGGCCACGGCGGCCGCATTTCGATGAGGGCGAAATGCGAAAACACCCGTGTGCTTAGATTTAGGTGCACGTTAAAGAACCTCAGGTGGTCAAAATTTCCGGAGTCCCCCACTACGGCGTGCCTCATAATCAGAAAGTGGTTTTGGCACGTAAAACCCGATAATTAATTATTATTCCTTTTTGTTTTCGGGCACCGAAGGCTAGCCCGGTCAACATATTTAAAGAAAGAAAGAAACCGTGGAAGGCGATTCAACCTTCAGTTGAAGTCGATGAAAGACAAAGTCTTCCTGAGTGAATTGGGGATGAAATTGTGCGGAGGTCGCCGCGCACCTCAAATTTCGTGTCACGCTTCGCGTGAGAGGAGCAGGAGAGCGTCGGACTCAAATTTATTTATTTTACTACCCTATCTTCGGGATCCGTCCACATTCTGACGCATGATGACGCGTTAATTAATTTTAAATAATTTCCAGGATTTGACGTGTCAAAACTATTACACGATTATGAGCCACGGCATTATGGGGGAAAAGCCTCCGTGGCGTAGTGATCACAGTACCGTGCTTCAGTGCTAGAGGTCCTCTGTAGAAGGCGGCCTTTGGACTTCTTCATTGATTAATTTGTTCTGAAAATCACGATTTCGCCATAAGGGCGAACAAAATGAATGCTATAGCAACATGTTAGAATATCACACGAAGTAAGGCTCGCAGCTTTAGTGGCAGTACGAATTGCAGTAAACATAAGCTGGCTAAGCAAACACGCTTGGCATGGCTTGCGCATACACGCTTGCACAGAAAGAATTCGATGACCGCGAGCAGCCTTGGCTAGAACTACACGGTCTTGTGGGCGTGGTCACCTTGCACCGATCTCTCGTTCCTGTAAACCTGTCTTCGCGCGCGTAACACTTATCAGCGCCGCATCAATCTACGCTAAACACGCGAACGAGGCGGAGGAAACCGCGATAGCCTTGGCTCTTCATGCCGCAAAAGGCCCGGCGTCCATTTTCTCCGACTCGCGCACGGTGGTCAGGGCTTTCTTGTCCGCTCTAGTTTGTAAACACGCAGCCGACATCGTTAACAGATGCTTTCGTATTAATACGCGAGAAGAAACTGCAGGTCATACCATAGCATGGTTCCCGGCCCACATGGACGATGCAACTAACCGAGCGGGTTGCAACCCTAACGAGCAGGCCAACTGCCTGGCGCGTGAATTCACGAACCGCACTCGAGCTAGCGGTCCGGCTCTCCCGCAGGATTGCCCCTTCAAAGATAAACTTAAAACCTTTCACGAAATTACGTCACATTACAGACACAGCAGGAGAAAATTCCCTCCCCCAGCCCGAAACTGAACAGGGCTCAGGCTGTTACTTTCAGGCTTTTACAGACGAGATCGTACCTCACCCCGAGAGCGCTTAGTTGGATAGACCCGAACTTTCCGCAATCGTGCTCCAAATGCGGTCACGCGTGCTGCTCCTTCGACCACATGCTCTGGCTGTGCCCGTACAACGCGGGCTCCGACTTTCATAACAAGTCCAAGTGGGACGCCTTGCTGAAGAGCTCGGATTTCCCAAATAAACCGTCCAGAAGGCCCGCGACGTCGCAGAGAGTCACCATCTCCCTGTCCCGTCGTGGGCGGAGCCACCAACTTGATCGGGGAGCCTTCGATTCCTCCCAATCAAGTTCCTCAGGACACTCTAATAAAGTTCTTGTCACTGTCACTGTCTCGTTCCTGTACTGCGACATGCTCAAGGCGGGCACGATGTGCGCTTTAGAGCTGCAGGGTTTCTTGTCGGCGTTTTCGCTACGCCACCTGTCCCGACAGCGCCGCGTCACCCGGCGTTGAGCTGCACCACACCCAGTAGAACAATAATGTTCCCGCATCTGGACCAACGGAGTGCCCTTGGCTCGTATATGCGGGCCTTCTTTGCGTCACTGCAATTAGCGCTTCGCAGGGGCTCCTAGGCTGGCGTTCTGACAATCAGCACGTGGGGGCATGCATGCTCAATGTGAGGCACGCGCTGTTTCGCTGCAGAAACCGCGCACCGACAGGTACCACCGTGGCTACCACGTGTGGGAAAACGATGACATAAGCTGGCGGGTCTGCATAGCTGTGCTTACAATTCCTTCCAGCAAGCAAAACTGTCTAACTTAGAATGTCTTAGAATACAGCAGCTCCTTTGCACCTGTCTGCGCGATCGGAACGCGAGAACGCCTAGACACATTTCGTCACCTGGTGTTCAAATTCTGACGCAAAGGCAAATGTTTCGGTTAATGTGACTAATGTTCTTCAGAAAACGTAATTAGACTAGTGAAGTCAGTGATGTTACGCGTGATTATCCACGACTGCGCAAGATCGCATGGATTGTTCTTTCAATTGATATTGCAATAAAACGGGCAAAATGCGCCAAGTGCCTCAACGCGATGGTTTGCACGCGTGAATGTATGCGTGTTGGTATTCATTACGTCATCCATTTATTTGTCTAATTTGCTTCAGTCTTACAGATAAAATATGTAATTGAGGTCTGGGTTTCTGCTTTTCTGCTTGCGCCAAGCTAGCCATGCAATTATTCCGGCTTATATATATATTCGGAACATCACAGTGACCAGTGGTTGTAGGGGCACATGTCGGGCCACATTTTTAGGCTGCATTATCTCCGGCAACAGCCTACCATAAGATGTTAGAAACATGCCCGCTACGAAAAAGTGGTAGTAACTAGCTAAGAAGGACTGTCGTTAAAATACGTTCTGGCTTGCGCACCTCGATTGCAGTGCTCTTAAGCTTGCGTGTTTTCAATGAACGGCGGCAGCGTGCACAAGCGCGCAAAAGGGTTTCAGTCGGTTGTCGACATCAGTCTATCGCTTATCACTGGAGACCAGCTTCTCAATAAAGTTGGTGGCATGGCTGCCAGGCTTAGGTGTACGCCGAGGACGGTCGCTCCTTTTGGGCCTGGGTCCGGGCGTCGTTATTTGAAAAAATAATAAAACGAAACGATTGTGCAGTGATATCACATGGTGGAACCTATTTGAAGCGAAGCTTTCGTGAAGCGGTTAGTGGAATGTTGAAGATTCGCCCATTTCATTCCAGCGTCATTGGCGTAAAGGAAACTGGCGCGCGCGCATACGCGCACCCACTACGCGCACCCGTGCTCCGCAATGCGACACGCGCGGCGATCCCCCGACAGACCTGGTTAGCGTTGGCACAACGGAAGTATTCGCGCAATTGTGGCCTAATGACACTAAAGAAAAAGTTATAGTCTAATGGTTACAGAATCAGGCTACTGCGCTGGGGAACGAGGTTTGATCACATGGTCGGGCATGTGATTCAGTCTTCTTTGTTTGTTTTTTTCAAGTGTGAGCTGTTTGGAAAGACAGCAGCAGCACCCAACAGCCACGGTCAAGAACGTCCGGGAGGGTTCGCAAACAAAGCTTCGCTGTAGAGAACAATACTTGATCCCCGGTTTCATGCGCGCAAACGCTCATGGTTGTCATTATTTGTAATATATGTCGCGTTATTTCTTGAAACACAGGGAAAACTACGACGTAATAGGGATACCTTCCCGGAAACAACTGTATGCTCTGTTTGTCGCGACTCCCCAGTAGATTTGACATAATACTTTTGCTATAAAAGGAATGTTTAAGAATTTGCTTAGCCAATTCTGACACTTTACTTAAGTAGGCGGGCTGCATAAAAATATCTTGACTAGCTCCAAGACGACAGCAAATTAGATACTGTTGTTCACATTTGCCCAGCCGGTGTGCCATCTTTTTCTTGAAAAATGTTTGCTTCTAGCTACGTGAAATGAAATCACTGCATAATGTTCCAGACAACGCAATCTCTTTCGCGGAACAGCCCCGTGCAGCCTAAGAAAGGTAACAAAAGACGTCCTTTACTTTCCGTGTGCGACGGAAATGGATCTATGCATTTCTTTGCTTACTGTTCTCTAAATCAGCTTGGGCATTGATGAGACGAAAGTCGCGCGACAATGCAACACAGAGCGGATAAGATCAAAGCGCTGCAAGCACTTCACCGCACTCCAAGCGCGGCCCGCATACAGCCGCCGAGTTTTTCGATAGATATGAATACGAGCGACCAAGTACGAAACTTCAAAGGGCGGCGTTCATTTTAATGTGACTGCAGAGACGAATCGTGCATAACGACATTTAAGAGATCGCGTAGTCAGCTTAACACCTTCATAAGCGACTCATGCTGCTTTTTGTCACTTGTGGAAGTCTTTGTGCCGATCTATGAAAAAAAAAATAATAAGAACTGAGTATATTTTCGCGCGACCTCTCTGCAGAAAGCGTATATATTTAACAGCAAAGCACAGCGTAACAACGCGATTACCGCATACTGTATCAAGAAAAAGCACATTGAGGCGTGCAGAAAACACTCCTCAGAGAGGGCTATCTGCGCCGAAAGAAACTTACAGAACGGGGATTTCGCGGAAAAATGGCAAATTTCGGTGTCGTCTCAGAGCGCAGCATGCATAGAAGTCTGCATATTTTGATATGTAGGTAAGCAGTGCACTACTGACAACCTATCATTTTAATCACGAGATATACGCATGCAGACAGCAAAAATGGAGCTTTTCATTGCGATAGCGATTATATGGATACCCCAAGCGCATTTTCGCCGTCGCCGTGAGGCTCCTTATGAAGTCCAAGGGCGATAACACCGTCGCCAGGCGCCCTACGCTGCATGCGAGTGAAGGCGTGCGAGGGGAGCCGACATCGCGGTTCAATCTCGCCCGCGCGAAAGAGACGAAAGCGGGCAGGAAGCGCGCCGTTTCTCGTCGTGCGCGAGGCACCCAACGTTGCGAGGCGCCGGGAGGAGGAGCCAGAGGGTGGGGGGACGTTCTACTTTGGCTGCAACTGCGCATATGGCGGCTGCGCGCGATCGCCCAGCCGTATCTTGAGAGCGATCTGCGTTGGGGAGCAGAGTTAGGTGCGTCGGCGGCTCGTAGCTTTCTGCATGCTATGTGTTCTCGGCGCTCACTTTTCGTTGAAGTGACAGACAGCACGAATGTCACTTCGCTCACTGCTGTTGTCGCGTCTATTCACGCCAGCGTTTTGACAGCGAGTTTCCACGGTCATCGAGTCACATGTGTTCACGTTTGCTTGTGCGCGCGTGACACCATGTATAGTTAATGTAGTTAGGCCTATGTTTACAAGTTTATACGACCGATAAAGCTACTATACTTACTTCATATAGCTCTCCACTAATTTGCTATGGCAATCGATACTTCGGCTTTCGGACGAAACTGCGACTTTTTGTACCTGGCGCATTCCTCAATCCTAGACAGCGATAGAACGCGCTATACTGGTCCTATAGGCTGGCTCGCGTATGCTGTGCATGTTTCATTTTTATCTGGTGGTGTTGGGCTGCTGAGCACGAGGTCGCGGGTTCGAATCCCGGCCACAGCGGCCGCATTTCGATTGGGGCGAAAACACCCGTGTACTTAGATTTAGGTGCACGTTAAAGAACCCCAGGTGGTCGAAATTTCCGGAGTCCTCCACTACGGCGTGCCTCATAATAATAAAGTGGTTTTGGCACGTAAAACCCCATAATTTAATTTTTTTAGATGTTTATCTGGCTTGAGTTCATGTGCTGAAGCTCAGTCTTGGGGGAAAAATAGGTTCAGGGTATTCGAATATACTGTACTTGGAGCTATTCTCTCTTTTTGTTAGAAAAATAATCGCTCGCGCGCGAATGCTAAATAACGGGTTTTGGCCCGAATTCACCAAGCGCGTTGTGTAAACAAGTGCCTCGTGCAACGGTTGGTGTCCGCCAAACTATGGGAACTTTGTTCTATACATGCATGCTGCGTGAAGCCTGACGTATCGTGAGCAATGAAATATTGCAGCATGAGTGGAAAGGGGGCCTGCGATAAAGCAAAGTAATTCGCACTATTAAGAACAGCAGCCCCCTTTCGCAGGAGCACCGTCATTTCAACTAAACTGGCGCTAATATCCGAAGGTACCATACGTCACATCTTGTATTAATCTTTCTTGTATCCTTTAAAAAAAAAAATAAATTATGCGGTTTTACGTGCCAAAACCACTTTCTGATTATGAGGCACGCCGTAGTGGAGGACTCCGGAAATTTCGACCCCCTGGGGTTCTTTAACGTGCACCTAAATCTAAGTAATGCGGCCGCCATGGCCGGGATTCGATCCCGCGACCTCGTGCTCAGCAGCCCAACACCATAGCCACTGAGCAACCACGGCGGGTTCTTGTATCCTTTAGAATTCCTGCTAAATTAATTTTCACCCTTTGCTCAAGCTCACGTGCATTATATAAGTGTCGCGTGCTATATCACATATGTTTGCTTGCTCAAAAAAAAAAAGAAGGTAAGAGTACATGGTGGCCGATTCTTCCGTTTTTTGGGTTGGCATCGCTATCCCATTGAAGAAAGTTAAAGTGGCGCATTGTTGAATCCAATTTGTGTAACATGTTCTGTGTATTTAAACATTTTGCAATCTTTCGTGGAACTGCGTTGTGTCAGGACGAGCGCCGAGGCGTCACGGGAGACGAAAGTCACCGTACGCATATTTCGCTACAAGGGCGTAATGTGTTGTATAGAGAGATGAGAGCAGAACACATTCAAAGAAGAGCACCGGCGAAAAAAAGAAAAAGAAGATTACAAAAGGAACTGCCTCTTACCCGCCCTTTCATCATCATACCGTTGGCTTGCATTCACGAAAGGTAAGGAATAGCCTGGGATATGAAAACTATAAAAAAAAGTGTAGAACGAGAGGTGTTTCAGGGCTCTTTCAAAGGGAAGAAAAGAGTGACAGGGAGAGAACAAGCCCGCTTTATATATGTACAGTTACATCTCGCACCGTTACTTCCTTGACTCTAGCACCCTTCCTCCGTTCCTTTCCTCCTTACTAGTGCGTGACGGCCGGGGAAAATAAGCAGACGCTCTTTCTTGTTTTTTCTTCCTTGCGTTCTCCACAAGTAGCTAGACGGCGCTGCCAGCGCAAATACCATTGCATCGAAAGGTTCAGCCGGATTGTGGTTTTCTTCGAGGGTGGGACTACTTCGTCACGCGGGGAGTGCTGCTCCCGATACATTGTTCGGCGGGCCCCCGAGGCCGGACCTCTTCGTCCCGAGAAAAAGCTCGCCGGGGTCCTCCGCTATGAATAATGCAAGCAACTTCAGAGCCCGTGCGAGTAACGCAATTAATGCGCTCTCTCCAAGAAACTCGAGCCGCGGCGCTCGCAACGAAGGACGCAGCAGCGAAGTGGTTCAGATTGAATACCAGCGCAGACCCCGTCGACTGAGGCGCACGTTCGCCGAGAGTGTAAGCGTAAGCGCGGACAGCTAGTTGCGTTGCGTTAAGAAGGCTTATGCTGCATTAGACGCTCGGCTCAAGCATTAATTGAATAGCGAATGCACAGGAAGGTCACAGTAACCAAATACGAAGTTGAGCGAGTAGTTGCTGCAGAGTTCGACTTGCAGTGTTCTACACAGCCTGACATGATGAAATGAGAGCTAAAGTTCGTAGTTTCAAAACTTCAGGAACGCGCGCGCACACACACACACTTTCTTTTTTCCTTGTTAGATTGACCGCGAAGCAACATGAACTTAATAAGTTACTGTGTAACACAGTAACAGCAGGGTTTTCCCTGGATTTCTTTTTAATGCTTCTTACAGAATGGATGACGAACAAAGAGAAACACAGATCAGTGTGGCGTGAGATTAGATGGGATGATGAGATTGGGAAATTTGCAGGCGTAAGCTGGAGTCAGTTGAGGCAGCGGTAAGTGGAGATCTCTGGGAAGACACCTTCATCCTGAAGTCAAACTCTTACGTAATTTAAATATTCTACTAAAGAAAGTGCAACTTAATTACTTTTGTGATTAACTTGGCAAACAGCAACTGCTTGGCTGAGTCAGTAATTTGTACTCTGACATAACTAGTTGGCCGTGGTAACTTGTACTCATTAAGTGAGTTGCGTGCAACACACTTGTGGGATAACTAAATGTAATCTCTGCTTGCAGCCAGAGAAGCGTCTTAGGCTGCGCAGCGTGCATTAACGCCAAGACGATGCATACGCAACAGGCAGTGCTGAATGCCCAACGTGGTTGCAGAAGCGGCATACACGGCTCTTGGCCCTCGATGGCTGCAACCTCTTTCTCAGCGATGTAAAAGCGTCTCCTCTTGATACAAGTTGTCAGAGTTCGCAAGAGGGGATCGGATATCGGTAGCAGTGCAGGTCACCTTAGTCGTGTCCTAATCGCATCACGCCGGCAAAGTCTCTGAAAATATTGCACACCTATAGTGCAGTGAGTTTTGTTCCAACGAGGCCAACAGCTTTGCAGCACGTCGCATACCACCTTTGCACTAGAGAGTGAACTTCACGGCTAAGAGCGTATTCTCATGGTTTGTTCCTACGCCGTGGGTGAACAGCCCAAGCATCTTGGCGGAGCGGGGATTGGTCTGCTGCGCTCCAGTGGCGCGGGTGGCAGCAGGAGTCTTTAGGCTTGCAAACCGTCTCGGATTTCACTTAGTTCCAACGTCACGCTGTCGAAACCGTCATTTGTCCCAGATTGATCCTTGAAGTAGCTTGATGGTTTGTTGAAAAGGTGGAACGCCCCTCGCAGCATTTATGTATACTGCAGTCACCTCGAAGAAGAAGTTGCGGCTCAGTTCTATTTGCCTTTGTCGGCTATGTTTAGCGGAGCCAGTATATACTCCATCGCTAAAAGCTTGTCGATACACACTAAAAATCAATATGCATGAGAACATTCGTCATGGCAGAGTTTTCAAGTTGGATTTGCACCTAAAGCTTGTACATTTCAGTGAAGAATCCAGTAGTGCAACATCGAAGGCATCAATTAGCCCCCGCCCCCCCTCTCCCTCCTTAAATAGCGCCGCTTTAAGGCTAGAGGGGAAAAGAAAGCTTTAAAAAATAAATAAATTGAGCATGTCATCAGCCAATTTTTCTTCTGTATAATATGAACAGCTAGAAAATTATAAAGCTGCATACGCAAATTTTCTCGAGCTTCGATATCTGCCACCATAGCGCATAATCGTCTTCTCTCTTCGCACTCTTCTGCTTTGCATTTTTGCACGTTCTCCATCTTGTTGCAGCTCATTAGGAACTACTGATGTTACAGACAATTTGCGTACCCTTATTATCACCACTATCCTTGTCACATGCACTCATAATATTGCCGCGTATGTCGTTCAAAATTAATATTTACAAATAACTGCCACGGGAACTATACTTTGCGACCGTGTTATTTGTCAACGTGAGCTCATTTTGCAGATGTAAATTTTCGCATTTTAGAACTTTCTTTCATTTACATTTACACACGAAGTCTATTTATCTGCAATACATATATAGCCGAAGACAATCATAATCCAAGAGACGGATTCATTTTTGAGAATGTTGACCGTAGCCACATACACCACTGGCGCAGAAAGCTATTCGTGTGCAGGTGCAGGTGCAAAGGGCACCGACCTCATTTAACGTTTATCGCTCTCCTGCGCATCCTCCCGCGTGTACACAGTGTCCGCTCTCTCCCTCTCCCTCTACCCCTGTGTAGGGTAGCAAGCCGCATGCTCGCCTGGCTTTGTTCTTCTTGCTTTCACTCTCTCTCCCTCTATTTTATTTCCACAAGTAGCCCTACCAAAATGCGCTAGCTGCAGCCGCTCGCAGAACCCTTGCCACAACGCCATCCACCTGGATTTTATCGACTAAAGAATAAACCACTGCTTTGTTTCTGACGTTGCGATGAAAACTCTCTGCCACGTGCTGCACAGCTACCAGCGGCACCGCATTGTGTCACGTTACGTCAGACACACTTCCGTCAATCCGCTGAATACGTCTATGTCTGATATTTCAAAAGTGCTACTCGGGAATAAAGTGCTGCAAGGTAGGAGCGACTCTGACAACCACTGCCTTAAACTCTCCAACAGAGAGAGAGAGAGAGAGATTAATAAAACTTGAATACAATAGCCTGGTGACCATATGCACAACTATCTAGCTTGAGGCTGACATCGAGACGTCGGTTAGCCTTCACAGGAGGTGGGAAGGGGAGCACAAAGAAATAGGCAATATACTCCCTCGTTTGATCTATAGCTAAGAAACTTTAAAACAAACTTTCTTTAATTGTACTCCTGAAACTTTACAGCCATAAATTGTTTCCCCTTGGCTCCTAAATGAATTCGACTGAACTTATCTAGTTCAAAACAAAAAAACATTAGACGCAGCGAAATAATTTTTACATGAAGTTGTGGGGTTTAACGTGCCGATACTGCACAGTTTGTTCATATAGGGACGGAGTATTCCGTATCAATTTATACCACCTGGAGTTCCTTAACGTGCACCGAAATCGAAGTGGACCAGCGTTTTTTTGCATTTAGGCCCTTTCAAGATGCGGCCGCCGCGGCCACGAATCACACCTGCGACTATGCTCAGCAGCAAAAGACTAATATCCAGTAAGCCACAGCGGTGGCTCACTTAAACTCCCAGCTTTCTCTTTCTGAAATAGGTTACGCAAAGACATACTTGTACACGTTACAGAAAAAAAGAAATTCATTACAACTACAATTACTTAATTGAAAAACGTAATTCATTAAAGTTACCAACTATCCCCCACAAAAACAATCGAGAGATTCCTCAAACGTAATTGATTATGTTACTTTACTCGCCTTTGCTATTACTGCATGAGTACAGTAAACAGAACAAGCTGGCTTGACCCTTTCAGTACGTCCCCTGCCGCCCCTCACACATTGCTTACCCTCGCTAACAATCGCGTTTCAAAAAATTCGTCGGTCATGTTGCGTCGTTTTTGTTCTAAAGACATCCGCAACGACACTAAGAACTTGCTCGATGTGCGCGATGGTGGCGGTGTTGTAACGTGCAGACAGCTTGCGCACAAGGTTGTCGTTACCCAGCGTCTTGGTCCTTTACGAAGCGTAGCGATTCATTGTTGCTTGGTCTTGGAGAAGACGCTCCCGGTTGGTCAGTTGAAAGAATAAAAAATGCAGGAGATCCAACGAGTTGGAATCAATATATAGAGAAGCTTTGTGTGAGTGCTGAAATAGTCGTAACAGGAGTACACACGCGCGCGCACGCGAGCTTGGGCGCACGCCAATTACATCGTATCTTTAGTTAACCGGAGTTGCTGACTACTAGCGAGTACACGGACACCTTGGACGCATGATGGTTTCATAGGCAGCATGCACATGCGTACGTAGCGCAATTCGAATACATTCTATCCGCTAGAAGCGTTTGCTTCCTTATTACCGCGCAGGCGCGGATGCGCGAAGGCGAGCTTTCTGGTTCTTCTTTGATCTCTCCCCCGCACAGCCGGCGCCACCGCTGCCGCAGATGCGCGGAGGTGAGCGCCATCTGGTGGTCTTGTAAGGAACCGAGAAGCGCGTGTGGCGTGCGTACTCTGCTGCGACTGGTTGGTCTATTCGGCAAAGGAACAGGCATGCCACAGCCACGGTCACAAAACCCGGCGAGGTTTGCAAAGAAAGCCTTCGCTCTTAAGAATTGTTCGCAGGTGGCTTCCGCGCTACAACTTTCTTAATGGCTCCGTCGCTATTGAAACGCACCCGCCGGCCACCTTTTGGTGGAGCGTTAAGATGAGGAAAGAAATACTGAGCTCCCATGCAGGTTCGCCTGCCTGAACATGCGCATCCGCGAGGCTGCTGCGTGGCGCGATCGCGGGCGTTCTACGTTAGTTATCTTCAAAATCAGGTGCGCAAAGCGACGTAGCCTCTTACAGCTTGTCTCATCAATAAAGTAACTGGTTACATGTAATCGGTTACTCAAAAAGTAATTGAATTACAGTTAGCGTTACCAAGTACCCAGAATAATCGTTAAATTTCAATATTATCCAGAAATGTAATTTATTATGAATAATTAATTTCATGTAATTCGTTAGATACAAGTCTGCGCAATGTGCTTGATAACCTTTATACTTCAAATTTCTGCAAGCTGAATTTCATCTATTCGTCCCTGATTTATGATGACATTTTGCCCTTGAAGAGCATTCTATGATTCGAATTTGAAAAAGCCACTTCTTTATAAAGGCTTTATAAAGGCTTTATATATGTTTTTGTGAGTTGCAAATAACTTGAATGTAACTTGGATGGAAGCAGGTATTTTTCGCAGTATATCAGTACTATACTTGAATAGAATGACTGAACGACTGAAACTTGAGCTAGCGTGTGTGTCTTTGCCGCCACCTTTCATATAGTTGGCATGCTTTTCGTTTCTTCTTGTGTACGTGTGGTTGCGTGCCCGCATATCAGTAATATGAACTTACTTGAATACTGTTATTGCGATGGCAACTATATGGACACTCCGGGTGCATTTTTGCCGCCGGCGTTGCCGTAACCGTGACGCTCCGCATAAAGTCCAAAGGCGATAACACCGTCGTATGCCGTATGCTGTATGTGCGAGTGAAAGCGCGCGAGGGTGAGCCGACGATCGCGGCTCAATCTCGCCCGCGCAAGGGAGGAAAGCGGGGAGGCAGCGCGGGAGGGAGGCGAGGCGGCGTTCTACTCTGGCGGCAACTGCGTAGTTAGTGCGGCCGCACGTGGTCGCGTGCGCCCTATCTTGAAAGCGATCTACAGACGGCTCATACCTTTGTACGTTCTGTGTTCTCAACGCTCAGTTTGTGTTGAAGCGATAGACAGCACGAAGTTCACTTCGCTCGCCGCTGCTGCTGCGCTTCCTCACGCCAGCGTTTGGACAGCAAGTGACCGCGGTCATCGAGTGTGATGTGTTCATGTTTGCCGGTATGCGCTGACACCATGCTTGTTAATTTAGTTAGTAAGCGAATTCTTCCAAGTCTAAGGGCCAATAAAACTAATATACTTACTTCGCATAGCTGTCTACGAATTTGCTATCGCAATCGACGCTTCGCCTTTCGGGCGGAACTGCGACTTTTTTGTTAAATCAGTTAGGTGTAAGTGGAACTTATGAAGACCCTGTATAACTTGAATTTATTTACCTGCATTATCGCTTTTTATTTCTTGCTTGTGAATATTAAAGCAGAAGTTTAAACCAGCTCCTGATTGCGATCTACTATCCTGCAGTAATTAACGAACTTTTTCATCTAATTTCACAGTTGGATGAAAGTGCACAGAAACCTGCCCTTTACAGAAACAAAATATGGGGCCCTATAACTTAAAACTATTCCAAGATGTTTTTACTCCAATCTCTTGACGTCAAACTTGCGTAATCGCCGACGCAAGCATCGGGCGGTGACCCACTGGGCTGGCTGAACAGACCAATCAAACGCTCCCCTCGTTTATATATAGGAGATCACTTTTATTTGCTTTAAAAACGAATAACAGTGCCTACATCGATGGTTTTTTTTTTAATCTAATTGGCTGACAAGAAGCGAGGAGCACGCTGAAGTGGAGAGAGTTTGGTGGGGCCGAGCCAGCGCACTGAAAAAAGATTACCGGATGAAGAGGAAGATGCTGGGGTCTGCAATTGGTCCGCTTTCCCTTACTTAGCTTGCAGTGGCTTGTATAAAATCGCGGTGGCGTGCGACGGACCGTTAGAAATTCCGCTAAAACGGACCCTCAGCAAAGAAGAGTTGGCAGAGCGATGTCGTAAACGTACCGAAAGGGCTCGATAACGTTACACGGCCACGCAAAAAGTTTTGTTACACGCAAATAAACCCATTCTCTCCGGCTGGTGCCAGTAGCCAGTGACTGAGCGATCGGCGGCAGCAATCTTCTATTCTTTTCGGAAAGGGGCAGTTTCCAGCTATTCAGAAAAAATCCAGTTTTGTTCGGCGTATTAAATAACGCGTGTACGTCACTTTTCCGCATTGAGTTTTCGCGGTTTTTAGGCGTCGAGTGACAGACAGATGAAGTAGGTGCAGCCTGAAACCTTTTGACCAATAGCAGAGGATTAATGGCGAAAAGGCATCGAATCAGAAATAATTATTTTTATTTTTCTCGATTTCATCCTGCCTAATGTGTATGTACACGTCATGTCAGATGGGGAGCTCTCCCGGTTTTTGGGACGTCGCATGACAGACAGGCTAAGGGGGGGGGGGGGGGGGTCCAAACAAGTTTTTCACCAATCGCGGAGGGATGATTGCAGAATTGGACAAGTTTGGAATAGCTTTACGTTATACCGCCCATGGAGAACGCAGTTTCAAATTAACATAACACAATCGTCCTTACAGAATTTGCCACTCGTAGCGCATTCGTAATGCACATTTAAGGAATTTACGGCGTCACCTTGGAATGAACGGAATCTCTCCTAGCACTATTTTGTCATACTGAAATGAGCGAGCTGGAGCACAGAGAAGGCCCAGGGCAAAGAAGGCACATAGTAATACAGAGCAATTGCGTTTAGTAATGCTGTTTCTTGGTGGCTTTCTTTCATATTTTCCCTCTTTTGTATAGAACTGGCTGCTACCACGTACCATTTACGATACCCGACAAGTATATAGTATGGCTCGGTTTTGAAAAATAAAGGTTGTTGAAAGTCGCGCAGCGAGTGTGTTTCTATGTGCCTTCTCTTGTCCCTGTGCCTTAATTCTCTGCGCTACAACTCTCTCGTTTAAAGATGAACAACCAAGAAATACACATCGTCACTCGCACTGGCTTCCCTATCTTGTGGATTCCATCTTACCACTCGCTTTAAAAGTTGGCCTCACCTGTAGTAATTGCTATGCGAGGTAATCGGCAGTTATTCTGTGCAGTATCGCTTGCATGTGGGGGGCCTGGGTGACAAAATATTTGATTACTACCACGAAGATAAGAAATAGGGTTTCGTTGTTTCCGAATTTCAGCAGGAGCTGATATTCAATGTTGAAATAGGCATGTCGAATAATGTTTACACTCAAGTGCCAAAGTGCAAGGCAGGTTAACCGAGGTGGACAGCAAGAGCTCCACGCGAAGGGCTATTTTACTGCATCCTGCGAGATAATTAAAATTTTCTAGGCCACAGTAATCATGGCACAGAGCCTCGGAGCTCCCTTAGAGCTCACATGTTTTGGCAGTTGAGCCCAACTTTTCAGGCGAACAAGGAGTGTCCTGCAACTTTCCAATCAGTGACAAGTCAGGAAACACATCTTGCATCAGTTAATATAGGAAGTACGAGCGTGCGGTCGGTGCGTTATAGTTTCGCAGTATTTTCTGGCGTGTCCTGACGTCGCATGGAGACAGCGAAGATTTCAGAACGATCATTCTTATCTCCCTCAGTTAAAGACTGAGGGAGATAAGAAAGGTTAGAAAGATTAGAAATATTCTGTGATGGATGAAACGTGTTTTGAGCCGTTAGCCCTGAATATAGTGCAATGGCACGCAAGTTTTATACTGTTCATTTTTTGCCTCTAACTTAGCGTCTAGCTAACTGTGCCTCTCTGACTATCTCTATAACTAATGCTCGGTATTCTGGAAAAGCCGGCGCTAATGTAGCCTGCTTTCCCATTTATCTTCCCTTATTAAACAACATCTCCTCCTTCACCACAGCCGTCACTCAGTGCACACTGTCCGAAAGATGCGCTTAAATGAATATCTCCAATATTGTTAAGCAATTTTTCAACCACCGAGTCGGCTCGCACGGCGATTCAGCTAAACCTCTGCAAAGTTTCTGCTCGAAATTATAATTCGCCAACTAAGAGGGGCAATTCTGAAGTTGTTTCCCTCTTCTGAAATGTTGCTTTGTCTTCCGCAGCTCTGTTAATATTGTGCGTCACGCTTAATTGCCCCACGAACTTGAAAATTTTACCATAGACGCCCTGACGCGTTGACCCGCTTGTTTTTACAAAAAAGTTTAGCCAAAATTTTATTTCTACGTTTTGCGTGTCCTTCGTTTCACAGTGCTCGTAATATCTGTCAGCAATCAGCGCGAATGCTTGGCAGTCGATCGGCCGATTTCGTAGGTCATAGCTGTTCTTCGTATTCAATTTTTTTTTGTTTTTTACCATTTTCTATTTTTCAGTTGACAAGGCATTTGTGCGCATGAATGAGTGAATCTAAACTCGGATTGTTTCCTGAGGCTCATAAGGTCAAACGTGCAAGTTGAACATTGCGCAGCGTGTCCGCATTTGGCTTCATGCGTAGGAAAACATCGAGCACCATGCAGTGGAAGTGTGGAAGCTTACAATGTCTTTGGTGACGACAACGCCGCCGTCAATGCGCCGTCCTCAGCGCTGCGAATAGAAAAAAGAAACAAAAATCGTGCATCGAAAATGGCATGCGCTTCATGTAGACAACAGAACACGTGAACGTTACTGTGCATTTGGTTCAGTCCGCACGTAGAAGGTTGTGAGCTCTTGAGCGCAACCACGTGATTCCTAGGAAGCGTGCCACAGAAAGTAGGTTGTGTATGTAAATGCTACTACTGCGAAGTGGTAGGATTGGGAGTCTTCCTGCAAGCTTAAAGTGTGCAAGTGCTACGTCGGTGCTATGTGTTGTATTCAATTGTTGTGTAGTGGCCCGACAGCTGTAAAGTTTGTTCTATGATTACACCATGATTGCAAGAAAACGTGAACCTGGAATGAAGTTCATTAGTAAATTATAGACCATCAGGAGAGAAAGGTATCGCGGAAATTTAAAACGCACATTACGAAGAGCGAAGAAGCCGACCATCTCGGTCAACGGTGACATCATGCAAAAGGGTCTAAGAAAGTTGGCGAGGACTGATGATGAAAAATTTTTTCGCTTTCCTTGGCTAAACACGCATTCTTAATCATCTAAGGATAGTATAATGTCTCCTATATTGCCCAGGCATTCCCCGAAGTTGAAGATACCGCCCATACACGGCATTCAAAACTTCGTATTCTTAAGTTGCAAACGGGCACATGCCCCGGTTTCAAAGTCGCCTTCATAATATAAACGCGAAAACTTTGATTGCAATATACGCATAACAGAAGATGTGAGGCATTTTAGGAATCGTCGTTTAATGCTAAACAGAACTTGCTGCAGCGGATATGCAAACATGCTAGGAATTTATCTCTTGTTTATACTCGTATGTAAACGAAAGACTGAGGGGGTGCCTTTGCTTGTTCTTATTGCATGCCCCAAATATTTCCGAATGCATTGCTTTTTCTTTTCCTTAGATATGTCAACTGATATATTTGTAACACTTTGGTCTTCATCTATAAGCGAAAATTTCATGCCATATCAGATAACTAACTTTGTCGAGAAGGCGGGCAAGCAGAAAAATAAGCCCCTCCAACACAACTAGAGTAAAGCATTCTGTCATCAAGTCATATTTGAAAAATAACCAGCAACAAATTAATCTAGCGAAGGAAAGTATAACTTCGAATCTAAGTAAAAGCTCAGGTTCATGTAGCACAAGTGATAATTTTTTGTGCAAGCAGCCCCTTTATAATCGAATATTTTGCCGCAATTCTGTTTTAAGCATAATGCCTTCTCTCTAGTTGATTGTCCTTAGTAGTGGCCATTCGGTACCGTAGATTATATGAATCATACGCCCTCTAGCGAAAGAAATAATCGTATCATACAACATGAAGTGTACTGTAGAAGCTGGCGTGACGAGCTTGGTCATCCATGAACACTTTTTGTGTAAATACGCCTACCAAACTTAAACGTGCCACCCACTTTAGTAAAGTTGGTGTAACATTACCGAGTTGATCGAGTATGTACAATTACTATTGCCTGTAATTCATGGCGAGTGCGTGTTCGGAATTCAAAATCACAGAACGCCACAAAGTGCTCGGCGGACGCTTTAATTTACAACTAAATGCTAGCATATATGAATTAATGAGACGCATCCTCGCACTAGCAGTAATGGAACTATTGTATATCGGAAAATATTTATTAACACAGAGGATAATAAAGCATCGACCATTTGTTTTACGACTATTACGCATTCGCCGTAAATGCATCTGCATTAGGTATTTCGGATTTAAGTGCGTCCGTATTCGGCTGCTCTCGCTACTTTTGATTTGAATTAGCTGCTTTAAATGTTTAAAATGAGTTTTTTCATCGTATATAGTAATTCAATTTAAGACACTATCTAAATTACCGTCAAATTCTGAGTTGTGTCGTAATAAACAAAAAAAGGCTCCTTCTATTGCGTTACGCCGCCGAGATTTCAGATCCAGTGCACTTTAAGGCGCAAGAAAGAAATCTCAACGGAGTGCTAATGGCAGAATATTTCTTCATCTTGGCTTCTTTCTCACAGTCGTGGAACTAATTGAACAGCGTTATAGAATAATACACGCCAAATCAATTACCACTTGAAGGGCCTACAAAGAGAAAGTAGAGTAAAAGGAAAGCGTTGCGTGGATTTGCCATTATGCTACACAGCATGCCCATTTGAAGTTTCGTCTTTGACATACAGGGAGGCAAAGAGATTGCCAAGGTTTGCAGACATCGCCAAAGCTTTGATTAATAAGTCTTATATTATTATGCCCTTCAGATTTATTTAGAAAAGTGTGTGTCCATCAATGGCACCGTCAAAAAGGCCTTGTAACTCTCTCATGATAGGCCCAACGTGATAATGCTCGCTAAGTAATAACTATTTATCAGTTAGCGAGCATTTGTTGTATTGGGATACTCGCCGTGGAAACATGTTTGCAAGAAAAAAAAAAGCGAAACACCGCGAAGGCAGTAGTCGGCTACAGAAAGAAGCAACTCAGTTTCTATCTTTCTGTACACCGGAATTACATTGGCGCTGTTATTTTCTAAAGAAATTCAGTCACTCCATTTTCGTCACGACGACTCACTCCTGGGGACGTATTCTGAAACGATCGCCGCGGCGAAAGTTTCGCACTGGCCACGCCTCCGCCGTTGCGGCGCGCTCTGAATGGCTGCTTTGACAAAACCGGAAATTCAGGTGGCGCAAGTGAATTTCCGGTTTTGTCAAAGCAGCCATTCAGCGCGCGCCGCAACGGCGGAGGCGTGGCCAGTGCGAAACTTTCGCCGCGGCGAACGTTTCAGAATACGTCCCCTGTACAGCCGGCTTTTACAGCTTCTCCAACCAATGCTATACAGTATGTATGTCGCTCCCTGCAGTGCTAATACCTTATGTTCATTTTACATGTGTACTTTTTTGCGGTTATAAAAGCTAATTGTTCGTTCACTGGTTATCGCGTCCTGTCACTCTATCACACTGTGCCATGCACATGTGTTAGAAATTCAAACAATCACAGCAGACAACGTAACTGGTGTAGCGAGCTGCAACATTGCACAAATGTAGCACAGAGTACCTACGTACTGACGATGTTTTGAAAATGAACGGCGGCTATTGGCCTGTTTCACTAGCGCTCTCGCTCTCGCCATTGTCCTAAAAAACAACGCCGCGTGACAATTCTTTGCACTGAACCATAATCGTATTGCGTTCGTCATTTTAATACCAAAGCCCTGGATTTTTCCGAACACCATCGCAAGCCGAAAGAGCCTGGTTAACCTCCCCAAATATCCACCAACCTACTACAGTTCGTTTTTATTGTCGGCACGAAGGACGGTATCATCGGTACATATGACGCCATAACTGACGTAGCTAGCTGGGCGCCAAAACGCGGTGACCGCAACTCATCTCGTCGGCACAGAAACCACTCACGCGGAGAAAGGCGCCACTTCAGTCGCCACTTGCCGAGTTCGTGTTCTAGCCACGCATGCACCCCACCATGGCGTTGCCGCCTGAAGCGCAGTTGTTTTCATCTCCGCCGTCAAGTAAGTCCGATTATTTTCTGCAAGTGGGAGTCGCCGTTGTCATGAATAGAGCAAAGCATTTCAGATTCGATCCACCGAGAAGCAGCGAGTCGGCACAGCATTGCAATTAACGACGAAGGTGGATGTGACAAGATGTGCGTGGACCCCTTCAATGGCAAGTTATCCGAACAGTCTCCGAAGCGTGCTCCTGTCACGACACGCTTATATTATCTTTTCGTGCCCCGCACGTCGTTTCGGTGGGGAGCACTATATAGGCTTTGCTGGTAGCAAGGTCGTCACAGAATAACATACGCAAATATGGCCGCATGTGCCAAGCGTCCATTCCTTGCGGACGGAAAAACAACGCGATAAATGGGTCATGAAAGAGCGGACAGGACAGGTGCCGTGTTCATGTTATGTTCCGTTTTTCGCTATGTTTTCGCGTCCCGTGAAACCGCACCAACAAGCTCAAGTTCTCGACGGACCATGTCGTTAAGACCATACGCGGTAAAACGAGTTAATATGACTGCTACGGTGCCCCTTTGGTACACACAAAGCGATGCCCGTCATGACAGCCTGCTTTCAGCCGTAACCCCATAATTTATGCTTGACTGCGCACACGGGAGAGCGAGTGGCCGCAAACAAGCAGTCCGGCAGAGAAGTACACTCTTGCCCGGTCGTGTTCCGCATCAGGATCTCGGTACGTAAAGTCAACAGTCCTCATGGAACTTCAAAGAGAGCCTATAGGCGCCGTGGAACGCGTCATGTATATATCAGTGTCGCAAAGTGCTGCACTTCAAAGTCAGCCGTCGGAATAGTCTTTTAGCTACTGTTAAATTATGCACTCCACATTCGTCATCAATACTAGATTAAAGAGATACCTATGTACACGGAGCAATTTGACAACGCAAGGATCTCGAGCTTGCAATTCGGCGTCAGCACTCGCTTATCATGACTCCTGGTCTATCTTCTCTCTGACACCCAAAAGCCCTGCGTGACCAAAGGAATCATTAGGCCGCCGTGCTGTATCGCACCAGTACATGAGTCCACTCAAGCTATGGCCTTGGCGTGGAAGCCTGCGTTAGCGTGAAACATCTTTTTAAGTTAGCTTTGGCTGAGGAGTGTAGGGCTATCTTTAATGAACGGAAGTATACGGCGGCACCGCACGCTACCTAGGGCGACACAATTCCCCCACAGGGTCACTACTCCTTCAGGAAGGATCTGCTGTCTCGGCGCCTCTTGATGTTTTTCAGTGATACCAGCGATTCTACGCGTACGTGATTCTTAGTGATTGTAAGCGCATGGTGGCGCTTTCCTTCATATTTCGTTCTCTATCTCCATTGTTGTTCACGCTTTATGCTAAAGGAATAGAATAATGACTGGAATACAGTGAATTAGGTTGTGAGTTATCTTACATACGTAATGGGCGAATGGTGCAACAGAGGCGTCCCTGGGCTGATGTATGCGAACGACATAGTGCTGCCAGCGGACAACGCAAGGGATTTACTGAGACTTGTGAATAGGTGTGGCAATGAAGTGACATATCTAGACCTTATTGCTACTTCAATAGTCAACTTTGTTCCTGTTTCTCTTGGTCATCTTTTTTTTTCCAATAGCGTCGTTAATTCACGATGCGTCTCCACGTTCGCCCCCATTTATATACTGAAGTTTTTCCTCGGCTGCTGCATTAAAAATTGGCGCTACGTTGGAGCACTTGCCGGCAGCCCTCTGAAGGCTAGTCCTGCCTGCAGCCAACCGTCCCCTCATCTCGCCTTTATGGAGTGCGGTTCTCACCGCAACAAATTGCATAGGATTCACTCAGAGCAAGGACACATGTGGTCGCTGCTTAGCCCATTGCAAGCTTTCTTCGTCATTCAACTTTCTTTGTAATGCGAATGTGTAATATGTATATGTTCAAGTGACTGCACAAGCTGTGCTCTTGTGGAGCTTGGATCGCTCTCCTCAAGGGCTGCTGCAGCCGTCGTGCACGCGCCTCTGATTGTCGGGAGCACGCGCAATGGCGTGCCTTACTCGGGAAAGGCACATTCACTCGGACAGCAAACGCCCCATTCCAGCAAACCATTACCGAGTTCTCATTTTGGCAGGCAGCAAAGCCGTGAGCACTCTGCGTGCACATAATAATGAGGCTTGCAGAACTCGTCTCAATATTTATTT